>NC_090927.1:238595331-238766437 GCF_040938575.1 Ambystoma mexicanum | reverse complement strand
GCCCCCCCCACCCCCGCTCATGCCCCGTGGTGTCTCTCTCCCCTTCTCCCCCACCCCCCGCTTCATGCCCCGTGTGTCTCTCTCCCCCCACCCCCGCTCATGCCCCGTGTGTCTCTCGAACTCCCCCCCAACCCCGCTCATGCCCCGTGTGTCTCTCCCCTCCTGCCCACCCCCCGCTCATGCCCCGTGTCTCTCTCCATTTCCCCCCACCCCCTGCTCATGCCCCGTGTGTCTCTCTCCCTCCCCTCACCCCCGCTCATGCCCGTGTGTCTCCCTCCCTCCACCCCCGCTCATGCCCCGTGTCTCTCTCCCCTTCCCTCCACCCCCTGCTCATGCCCCGTGTGTCTCTCTCACTCCCCCCACCCCTGCTCATGCCCAGTGTGTCTCTCTCCCTCCCCCCCACCCCCGCTCCTGCCCCGAGTGTCTCTCCGCCTCCCGCCCACCCCTCGCTCATGCCCTGTGTGTCTCTCTCCATTTCCCCCGACCCTCGGCTCATCCCCGCGTGTCTCTCTCCCTCCCCCCACCACCGCTCATGCCCCGTGTGTCCCCTCCCCCTCCCGCCCACCCCCCGCTCATGCCCCGTCTGTCTCTCCCCCTCCCGCCCACCCCCCGCCTCATGCCCCGTGTGTCTCTCCCCCCTCCTGCCCACCCCCCGCTCATGCCCCGTGTGTCTCTCCCCCTCCCGCCCACCCCCCGCTCATGCCCCGTGTGTCTCTCCCCCTCCCGCCCACCCCCCGCTCATGCCCCGTGTGTCTCTCTCCCTCCCCCCCACCCCCGCTCATGCCACGTTTGTCTCTCTCCCTCCCTCCACCCCCGCTCATGCCCTGTGTCTCTCTCCCCTTCCCCCCACCCCCCGCTCCTGCCTCGTCTGTCTCTCCTCCCCAACCCCGCTCTTGCCCCGTGTGTCTCTCTCCCTCCCCCCTCCCCCGCTCTTATCCTGTGTGTCTTTCCCCCTCCTGCCTATCCCCGCTCGTGCCCCTCCCACCTACCCACGTTCTTGCCCCGTGTCTCTTTCCCCCTCCCGCCCACCCCCGCTCTTACCCCGTGTCTCTTTCCCCCTCCCGCCCACCCCCGCTCTTGCCCCGTGTCTTTCCCCCTCCCGCCCACCCCTCCTCTTGCCCCGTGTCTTTCCCCCTCCCGCCCGCCCCCTCTCTTGCCCCGTGTCTTTCCCCCTCCCGCCCACCCCTGCTCTTGCCCCGTGTCTTTTCCCCCTCCTCCCTCCCCCGCTCTTGCCCCGTGTCTTTCCCCTCCCCGCTCACCCCCGCTCATGCCCCGTGTCTTTCCCCCTCCCGCCCACCCCCGTGCATGCCCCGTGTGTTTACCCCTCCCGCCCACCCCCGCTCATGCCCCGTGTGTTTACCCCTCCCGCCCACCCCCGCTCATGCCCCTTGTGTTTACCCCTCCCGCCCACCCCGCTCATGGCCCGTGTCTTTCCCCCTCCCGCCCTCCCCCGCTCTTGCTCTGTGTCTTTCCCATTCCCACCTACCCCCGCTCTTGCCCCGTGTCTTTCCCCCTCCTGCCCACCCCCGCTCTTGCCCAGTGTCTTTCCCCCTCCCGCCCTCCACCGCTCTTGCCCCGTGTCCTTTCCCCCTCCCGCCCACCCCCGCTCTTGCCCCGTGTCTTTCCCCCTCCCGCCCACCCCCGCTCTTGCCCCGTGTCTTTCCCCTCCCGCCCATCCCCGCGCATGCCCCGTGTGTTTACCACTCCCGCCCACCCCCGCTCATGCCCCGTGTGTCTACCCCTCCCGCCCATGCCCCGTGTGCCTACCCCTCCCACCCACCCCCCCGCTCATGCCCTGTGTGTCTCTCTCCTTCCCCCCCACCCCCGCTCATGCCCCGTGTGTCTCTCCACCTCCAACCCACCCCCTGCTCATGCCCCGTGTGTCTCTCCCTCTCCCGCCCATCCCACGCTCATGCCCCGTGTGTCTCTCCCCCTCCCGCCCTGTGTGTCTCTCCACCTCCAACCCACCCCTGCTCATGCCCCGTGTGTCTCTCCCTCTTCCGCCCATCCCACGCTCATGCCCCGTGTGTCTCTCCCCCTCTCGCTCATGCCCCGTGTGTCTCTCTCTCTCCCCTCTACCCCCCGCTCATGCCCCGTGTGTCTCTCTCCCTCCCCCCACCCCCACTCATGCCCCGTGTGTCTCTCTCCCCTTCCCCCCACCCCACGCTCATGCCCTGTGTGTCTCTCTCCCTCCCGCCCACCGCTCATGCCCTGTGTGTCTCTCCGCCTCCCGCCCACCCCCCACTCATGCCCCGTGTGTCTCTCCCCCTCCCGCCCACCCCCGCCCCATGTGTCCCTCCCCCTCCCGCCCACCCCCCGCTCATGCCCCGTGTGTCTCGCCCTCTCCCGCCCACCCCCCGCTCATGCCCCGTGTGTCTCTCCCCCTCCCGCTCATGCCCCGTGTGTCTCTCTCCCTCCCCCCTACCCCCCGCTCATGCCCCGTGTGTCTCTCTCCCTCCCCCCACCCCCCGCTCATGCCCCGTGTGTCCTCTCTCCCTCCCGCCCACCCCCGCTCATGCCCCATGTGTCTGTCTCCCTCCCCCCACCCCCCGCTCATGCCCCGTGTGTCTCTCTCTCCACTTCCCCCCACCCCCCGCTCATGCCCCGTGTCTGTCTTCTGTTCCCCCCACTCATGCCCCGTGTCTGTCTCCTGTTCTCCCCACCCCCCGCTCATGCCCTGTATCTGTCTCGTGTTCCCCTCATATGCCGTGTCTGTCTCCTGTTGCCCCCTAAGCCCCCCGCTCATGCCCCGTGTCTGTCTCCTGTTCTCCCCACCCCCCGCTCATGCCCCGTGTCTGTGTCCTGTTCCCCCCACCCCCCGCTCATGCCCGTGTCTATCTCCTGTTCCCGCCCACCCCCCCGCTCATGCCCCGTGTCTGTCTCCTGTTCCCCCCACCAGCTCATGCCCCGTGTCTGTCTCCTGCTCCCCCCACCTGCTCATGCCCCGTGTCTCTCTCTTGTTGCCCCCCACCCCACCACTCATGCCCCGTGTCTGTCTCCTGTTCTCCTCACCCCCCGCTCATGCCCCGTGTCTGTCTCCTGGTCCTCCGAACCCTCGCTCATGCCCCGTGTCTGTCTCCTGTTGACCCCCACCCCCCAGCTCATGCCCCGTGTCTCTCTCCTGTTCCCCCCCCACCCCCCGCTCATGGCCCGTATCTCTCCTGTTGCCCCCACCCCCCGCTCATGCCCCGTGTCTCTCCTGTTGCCCCCACCCCCCGCTCATGACCTGTGTCTGTCTCCTGTTGCCCCCCACCCCCGCTCATGCCCCGTATCTGTCTCCTGTTCTCCCCACCCCACGCTCATGCTCCGTGTCTGTCTCCTGTTACCCCCCAGCCCCCGCTCATGCCCTGTGTCTGTCTCCTGTTGCCCCCCACCCCACGCTCATGCCCCGTGTCTGTTTCCTGTTGCCCCCCCACCCCCCGCTCATGCCCCGTGTCTGTCTCCTGTTGCCCCCCACCCCCGCTCATGCCTTGTGTCTGTCTCCTGTTGCTCCCCACCCCCCGCTAATGCCCCGTGTCTGTCTCTGTTTTGGCCCCCACCCCCCGCTCATGCCCTGTGTCTGTCTCCTGTTCCCCCCACCCCCGCTCATGCCCCGTGTCTCTCTCCTGTTGCCCTCCACCCTCCGCTCATGACCCGTGTCTGTCTCCTATACCCCCCACTCCCCGCTCATGCTCATGCCCCGTGTCTGTTCTCCTGTACCCCCCCACCCCCCGCTCATCCCCCATGTCTGTCTCCTGTTGCCCCCGCTCATGCCCCGTGTCTGTCTCCTGTTCCCCCACCCACTCATGCCCCGTGTCTCTCTCCTGTTGCCCCCCACCCCCGCTCATGCCCCGTGTCTGTCTCCTGTACCCCCCCACCCCCCTGCTCATGCCACGTGTCTCTCTCCTGTTGCCCCCCACCCCCTGCTCATGCCCTGTGTCTGTCTCCTGTACCCCCCCACCCCCGCTCATGCCCTGTGTCTGTCTTCTGTTCCCCCCACCCCCCGCCTCATGCCCCGTGTCTCTCTCCTGTTGCCCCCCACCCCCGCTCATGCCCCCTTGTCTGTCTGCTGTACCCCTCCACCCCCTGCTCATGCCACGTGTCTCTCTCCTGTTGCCCCCTGCTCATGCCCTGTGTCTGTCTCCTGTACCCCCCACCCCCCGCTCAAGCCCTGTGTCTGTCTTCTGTCCCCCCACCCCCTGCTCATGCCCCGTGTCTGTCTCCTGTACCCCCACTCCACGCTCATGCCCCGTGTCTCTCCTGTTGCCCCCCACCCCCCCACTCATGCCCCGTGTCTGTCTCCTGTTGCCCCCCCACCCCCCGCTCATGCCCCGTGTCTGTCTCCTGTTCTCCCCACCCCCGCTCATGCCCCGTATCTGTCTCCTGTTCCCCCCATCCTCCGCTCATGCCCCGTGTCTGTCTCCTGTTCTCCCCACCCCCCCGCTCATGCCCCGTGTCTGTCTCCTGTTCTCCCCACCTCCTGCTCATGCCCCGTGTCTCTCTCATGTTGGCCCCACCTCCCGCTCATGCCCCGTGTCTGTCTCCTGTTGCCCCCCACCCCCCGCTCATGCCCCGTGTCTCCCTCATGTTCCCCCCACCCCCCGCTCTTGCCCCGGGTTTCCCTTGTGTTACCCCCCGCTCATGCCCCGTGTCTCCCTTGTGTTCCCCCATCCCCCGCTCATGCCCCTTGTCTCTCTCCTTTCCCCCTCACCCCCGCTCATGTCCTGTGTGTGCCCTGTACCCCCCCGCTCATGCCCCGTGTCTCCCTCGTGTTCCTCCCCACCCCCCGCTCATACCCCGTGTCTCCCTCATGTTCCTCCCCACCCGCTGCTCATGCCCCGTGTCTCTCTCGTGTTCCCCCCACCACCGCTCATGCCCCGTGTTTCCTTCTTTTTCCTCCCCCCCTGCTCATGCCCCGTTTGTACCCTGTTCCCTCCCAACCCCCGCTCATGCCCATGTGTCTCCCCTGTTCCCCCCCACCCTCCGCTCATGTCTGTTGTGTTCTTTATACACCCCGCCTTCCCTTTCCATGGTGGCCATCTGCGGCGTCCCGGTGTAGGAAGGAAAATCTTTTTGTTTTTTTTATCACCCGGCATTCCCACTTTGAGGACATAAGATGTTAGTGGTCTTCATCTATTGAAAAGGATGTTATGGTGACGTTGCACTGATAAAAACCTTTAAAATTTAGTTAAAAAAAATGTTACAGGGACGTTATCGTTAAGTTGCACTAATAAAAACCTATGAAATTCAATGAAAAAACTTTGTTAAAGGGATGTTATGGTTAAGTTGTGCTACTAAAAACCTATGAAATTCAGTGAAAAAACTTTGTTAAAGGGACGTTATGGTTAACTTGCACTACTAAAAACCTATGAAATTCAGTGAAAAAACTTTGTCAAAGGGACGTTATGGTTCCAAGTAAAACCGAAAAACCCTTGAAATTCGCCAGTTATGGTAAGCTAAGCAACCATAACTCGTGCCACCACCGTGCACTGCTAAGACTAACACCCAGGACATCAAAGATGACATCACAAATGTCATTGATGACATCACTGATGACATCACATGTCTGGCTCACTCTTTTTTCTTTTGCTGACAAATCTAGGTCACATGGTTTTCTTCAGTAACAGTCAGAAACTAAAAATTTTATTTTATTTTTAGACATATCCTTCAAGTAGGTTCTTACAGTAATTCCCTTAGAGTCCAGTCACATCATATGAAACATATACATACGGGAAGACACAAGCTTGAAAGACAGCAATCCTTTTTGTGCATAAAGATAATCAATAGACTTATGAGCACTTTCTGATAGTTCTGTTGTTTTTTTTTTGTATGGCTGTACTTTCCCTGTATATGGTCATATTTGTATACATTGTACTCACACTACTTTCCTTAGGGTCCAATCACATCAAGTGATACATATACCTAGGGTAAATAGCAGCTTTGAAACAGAGCAATCATTTATTTGCATTAAAATAATCAGTTAAATTAAGAATTATTGCTGCTACTACTTGTGCTTTTTTGCTAACTTCACTTTCCCTGTATATACCCATATTGGTATGTGTTCTTGTGTCTTTGGGCCTCATTACGACCCTGGCGGAGAACCATGGTGCAATTTGCACCATGGTCCATGGCGCAAAGCTGCCAACTCCGCCATGGGGGTTGGCGGACTTACCGCCCCATTCCGAGGTTGGCGGGGCGGTAAGTCCCCAATCCCCATTTACCCTTCCCCATTCCCATTTTTGCCCCATAGGGTATAATGGGAGTGGGGAAGGCGTTAATTACGCCACCGTAAATTACGGTGGCGTAATTAACGACAAGTCCCGTAGCGCCATGGATTTTTCCGCCTGCAAAAAGCAGGCGTAAAAATCACCATGGCGCTACGGGAACTCGTAGTCGGGCGGAAAGGTACGCCATGGGTTACGCCGGCGTAAACCCCTTTCCGCCAGGGTCGTAATGAGGGCCTTTGTGTTTTGTCTATAGTGATGCAATTATGTAATACATGTGTTTTATTAGCTACTTATTACATATTTCACAGTACACAAAAATGTATTAAGAAAACAATTATCATTTCATTATTCAACATATTAACATTACGAATATTATACCTTCATCTTGTACACTGCACACAATGTTATGTTTCTGTATGAGTAGCTTAGTATACTAGATAGAACCCCATAATAGAATGCTATTTATATCAATGCATCGTTTAATGCACTAATTAGGGTATTATATGTATTGCAATGATCCTTGACACTTGTTTCGCAACATTATAATAAGAATCCCTTGTACACATATTTCATGAAAAGTACATGCACATGTGATGTCATCAGTGATGTCATCAATGACATTTGTGATGTCATCTTTGATGTCCTGGGTGTTAGTCTTAGCAGTGCACGGTGGTGGCGCGAGTTATGGTTGCTTAGCTTACCATAACTGGCGAATTTCAAGGGTTTTTCGTTTTTACTTGGAACCATAACGTCCCTTTGACAAAGTTTTTTCACTGAATTTCATAGGTTTTTAGTAGCGCAACTTAACCATAACATCCCTTTAACAAAGTTTGTTCACTGAATATATATATATATAGGCACTTGCCACAATCTGTTCACTACATAGCTAGCCTCAATAATACTTCATCTGCTTTTGTTTCTTTGCATCTGTACACTTATCTTCATCGTTTCTGTAGCATAAGCCTTTCCATCTCGAGCCCGAGATGTCATTATCTTTTATACTTTCTTGATGCATTATAGGCACTTTCGCGTCCCTGCATCTCTTCTACGTGTGTTAGTTTTACTCCGTGTGACGTCACCAATCTGCTCTCTTGCTCTTTTTTCATGCTTCTTCTGGGATTTCATTCAAATGGCCATCAAACTGTCTTGTATGCAGGTATGGCTTTCTTAATGGGAACCTTGCTTCCAGGATTATTCTTGGTATCGGTATTTTCACCGGTAATGCACGTGTTTCACACTCTGTCTCACAATATATAGGAAATATGGGTGAGATGCTTGAGGTGGGGGTACTTAGCTCCTTCTCTTCAATTGCTATTGGGGCAACGAGATGTGTACAGTCTGAAAATATGCACACCCACTCAGGGCATGCCATAAGGCGTGTGGTGTGTCAGCTTCAATGGTCTTTGTGGCATGGCAGCACATACGTACATGTGTGAAAAGAGATTCAATACCCTGCATGGCATGAAGTGTAACTAGGATTTAGGACACATGCACACCTCTAGCAGAGCAGAGTCTCTCACATCAAGGATGCAGCAAACATCTGTGCACATTGTGGTATCATGTTGCAGATGTTGGGAGGAAGCTTGTGGGGGATGAGTAGCATCACACAGACATGTTCCACTGATGTACGCCACATGTTTTTTATCCACTGTTGTTTCAACTGGACGTGAATCAGTCCACCACATGACATGGTGCACCCAGGGCAGTCATTCCAATGCAGCCAGATGTGAAGCACAGTTATACATCTTGGTGATGCATTACTTCACATACTCAGGATGCACTGTGGTGGTCACTCACTGGACGTGTACATGTGATTTTCCAGGTCTCCCACACCTTGCACCTGCTCCAGTAGTATGAATTGGCTCATAGCCTCTACATGCCGTGTCAGCTCATCCTCCTCTGCTGATCGCCCTCCAGTTGTCATAGCAGAGGCCAAGTTGATATCCAGCTTGTGCTTGGTGCGACAGGTGAGATCGTTCCAGAGCTTTACTACCTGTGCAGCAGTGCGCTTCTAAAACCCTAAGGCATTGATCTCGTCCGTGACATACTGCCAATGCACCAAACGCTGAGCAGTTGTATGGGTTCTCCCCGGATGCAGGCACATGTTATGTAGTCCTTGAGGATCTGGAGGTCATCATCATGGAAGTTCTTCTTCCTCAACGTGCCAGTGTCCTGTGCCATGTTATGGGGTTGGGTCTGTTCCTGCTGTGCAGGCTTTGCCTACTTGCCACAAGGTGTTGGTACCACTCCTATGTGGCTGGGACAACTTTGGGGTCCAGATGTCAAACCACAAGTGGCCTGAGGCATGGCATGACCCCCTGGAGCTGCGGCAGCTGCTTCCAGAGCATGTCCCTTACCTTTTGGAATGGGGCAACTGCTTCCACAGCACATCCCTGGCCCCTTGGGTTGGGGAAGCTACTTCCACAGCATGTCCATGGCCCCCTGGGGCTTGGGAGCTGCTTCCACAGCATATCCCTGACCTGGGTCCAGTCTGCCCCCTTTCCCTCTTTGGGCCTTTCCACTCATGTCACATGTGTAACTGAAATATGGAAGGCACACCAAGTTATTGTCCTGGGCTATATGAGGGAGGGGGTAGTCTACGTGATGTGAGACATAGTTCTGTGGTCCAGCAAGGCTCAAATGTACCTCAGATGTGGATGTACGGTGCGCGTAATGCACAGGCACCCAGATAGCAAAAACAAAAATGCTTACGCAATACCAGGACAGCTTCCGTAATACAAATAAAGCGTTACGCGAAAAACAGTGGCACCCACCAACAAAAAAAATGCGGACGCAATACCCAGAAAGCTACAAGAAGTTTAAAAATAGTGCTATGTAATATACAGGGGCACCCAGAGATGAAACAAATGTGTACTAACTCACCGTTAGCCTTGCAAAAATCAAAAGTAAATGCATGTATGCATGGAAGCAACGCCCCACCAAAAGAAAATGGGTATGCGGTACTTGAAGGGAATCATTCTGTATCGAATAGAATATCATGTGAATGTCGTTCGTAACCTCGACCTTCACTCCCACAACTTGTTTACTCATATGGATTCATCAATGACTTGAATGCGTAGGCGTTCCGCATAAGTGCACAATCTACACTCACAGGACATAACTTACAACATTAATGTTTTCAGGTGCAGCCTCCTGTTTGTGTCTTGTGTGTGTTGTGAGTTTCAACTGATTGCCATCTCATGCCAAAGGTTGCGTGTTACATTGTATAGCAGGAGCAGCCCGCCCTAGAGCAGAGGCAGCACCGCTGTGTGCCTTTATATTTACGAAGCAGCTGGTAATCCTAAGGAAGCCCAGCAGCTCCCGACCGCCACCCAACACGAGGAGCTAGTAACCCAGCTGACTGCCGGCCCGACCTCGATGTCAGATGGCCCCCGCTTCTTCTCCGCAACTTTGTTTAGCAAGGTTGATAAGCAACCACTTGCCAGCGTGCTTATAGGCCGCTGTACCCAACTGTAAGGCACTAATCATGCCCCTCACGACAAAGGCCCCCTAAGACCAAGGCCCACACTCGTCTGGACCGGTTGTATGGGAGGGGGAGTGACCTCTGACTGGCCCATAGATTCAGAGCTCACCCTCCAGTACTTTAAGACGAGATAGCTGCACCTTGAGGTGGATAGGGTGCGGGATTCTCTTACTCCAAGACCAATCAATAAGGACAACTCAATGGTTTGTCAAAGGGGAGTCCGTTTAATGACAAGTACAAAAACGGGGAAACATGGAAATCAACAGTGATGCGATCGCCCATCTCGCTTCAACTCCCAACAATCTTCATTCAAACACCAATAGTTATAGTAAAATTCGCCATCGTTGATGTGTAACACTCAAAAGTATATCATGCAATTCTATTGGTTGGAAAAGGTAACTTAAGTATAGGTGCTATATCTGTATATGGTACCGGAGTGTGAGGATTGGATAACTCTTATCAGGTGGGCATCTATGCCCTTCCCTCTAAATTAGTCATGCAAAACGTCACTAAAAGTATGACGTCTCATTGGTTCTACTATCTATAGGACCTTAGATTATTTTGCCCACTGTAATTGGGCTGGCTACAACGCTAAGCATACATTTCCACTTTAATTAGCAGCATGCAGAAAGGTCACCCAGATGCAGTATGGCCCAAGATTCACCCTGCCTCCCTTCCATCAATCAGTACTTTAGGGCTATGTGTCAATTAGTTGGCTGAGGTTGGCCTCGAAACTTTAGCTTCTTGTCAAGAAAATTTATGGTATCTTCTGCTTTGGGTGACATCAGACGTTGGTACCTCTTCGCACTCGGCTGGTCATGTGTTAGAACACTGTGAATCGGCTTAATTTTCCTTCTATTTGTGTATTTAATTCTCCTTTTCGGCGGCCACCTGCCTGGGCCCCCTTATCTCGACCTTCACGGGGCAGTCTGATCTGCTCTTAAGTTTTGATTCTCCGAAGTTACTGTCTGCCTCCCTCTCTTGGTTTGTCCTTGATTTCCCAGGCACGGCTTGCTCCTTGCTGAGTTTTGATTCTGACGTCTCTCTTCTTGTTTTAGCTGGAATAAGAATCCTGGTCTGGTTGACCCTTAGCAACCTGGGTTAATTCTGCTTTTGTATAAAGTGGACTTGCACTTATATAATGTGCTTCATTGAAGTAGATATATAGTTGGCACTTGTCGCTCTATTCTTCTACTAAGCCTAGCAAGCAGCACTGTTTTCTTAGCTTCTTGCGTTTCAAGCATATGTACAGGCATTAGCTAGTTGAATATTTGAATCCTGCGTTACAGTTTAAATCCCTGTCTGGTTCAACATTGCCTCTCCTTCTAACTTTATTACACCCTTATTCACATCATTTCGTCTTTGTGTGTCATATTTTGGTTGTCGTTTCGTTCATCTGAACGTCTGTTTGGGCCCTTGTGTCATCACCATTCGTCTTCAATTAAGGCCTCTTGAGTTTCTTCTGGGACAGTTTTTAAGTAGTCTTCATTTCGTGTAATTTGCTGGTAAGGTTGTCTCAATGGATATCTTACTGTCCATGGTTGTCTGGTTATTGGCACTTCAATAGGTATTGCTCTTCTGATGGGCACTGGGCAGAGCCCTAGTGCGGCTCTCTGCTGGTTTATCTGCTCATAATACGTCACATATCTCGGTGTGTACATTCCTGGTATTTCAAAATGGGTGGCTGGAGTGCAGGCCAGATTTGGGGCCTCCTCTACACTCCCCCCTCTGGTCGTTTATCAACCACTTCTGCTTCCTCCTTTGGATTTGTCTTACTTGGTTCTTCTGTATCCATTTCTTCGTCTTCTGGGTTTGTACATGATGGTGTGAAGGAGTGTCTCTTTGGAGTCCATATTTTTATCACTCCTTTCAAGTTTCCTGCTGTTTTCACATGTTCGTTTTTATTCCAGGTCATTAGCTGACATTGTCCATTTGGGCTGCAATAGATCCATTTTCCTTCATAATTTCTTCGTTTCCTGGGATACAGGAACTTTGTTCCTTCTAGTGCATAATCGCTGGCCTTCACAAAGTCTCTTATTTCTTCGTCAGTTAGGTCTCTGGGCTACCCTCCTGGCTCGACATCGATCATGATCTTCATCCCTATTGCTTTCTTCACAGTTTTCTGGCATTGCGAGATTATTGTCTCGATAACACAAAATCCTAGTAGTATCATCAATAGCAGGGCTCCCAGAAACTTGAATATGTCTGCCATCAATTGTGTGACCAATGAGAATAGTAATCCAAACCAGCTGTCATCATCGACTTTGTCAGTTTCATCGATCATCTGGTTCTGTAGGTTTGTCAGCATACTTGTGGCTTCTGTTAAAGTTCCATTTTCCTCATCGTGAGAAGGTATAAATGTGCAACATGATTCTCCTATTTTTGCACAAACACCTCCATCCATCGCTGTGATCATGTCAAGTACATATCTGTTCTGGAGAGTCATTAGGCGAATTGCTCTTAACTCTTCCATGATCGCATTGAATCCCTTTATTTTCGAGTTGATGGTCTGTAATAATTCCCATCTGGTTATTTGCAACCATTTAGTGTTTGCTCCAACCTGGAATCTTGGCATGAGGATTGTTGTGAACACTGATGAGGTGAGGCTGAACAGCCTGTGCTCACATGGGATTGCATGGAATGCTTCTTCTGATTTGGCAGAGAAGTAATTCTCTCTCTTCATTTGGGATACCAGTTCCACAGATCTCCTTTCCCTCAGGTGAGCATCTGCTTTTGGGAAACTGTCAATATTCAGGTCACTTTTCGGGATCACTAGTGCTGGAATGTGGACGTTCACTATTGTGCATATGCCTCTCCAGTTTTTCGGCAGTCTTATGTATCCTTTGGATCCACACGCTCAATAATGATCCATAATTACTGCAGTTTCGTGAGTCATTCATGGAGCTTCAAAAATGTGTCTGCAGTTCTGATTCTCTCCCATCTTCCTTGTGCCATTGTTCCTGAAGCACATTTTTTGACTTTCAAGTGACACTATCTGCAGGGGTCCTCTTCTGTCTTCGACCCATGTCAGTAATCTTGTGAGTTTTGGCCATAGAGGTTTGCACAACCTCTGTGAGTTTTCTATTGCTTCTTTGCAGGCTCCAAGGACCATCCATGCTCGGCAGATCACCACTCCTTCTTCCCATCCATTGGGGGAAGCACTGTTCCCCAAATCTGCATTTGGCCTCTGTTCTTCCAAATTTGAGCCTCTTCTGGAGTTTTTCCTTGGACGTTCAGTTTCGGGTTTACTTCCCATTTATTCCTGCTCCTTTAACTTCAGGCTTCTCCTACCTGATCACGTGATTCCTAGTATGAGCTCTGTTTCTCGTCTTAATTTCCTTAACATAATCATCTTCATAGGGGTTATCTGTTTCAGTTGCCCAATGAGGTATCCCTCCCCATGAACTGGCCTATGTTGTGGCACATTGCTACATGTGACATGCAATGTGCCGTCGGGACATCTATTTCGACAGCCACGAAGATCTTGGATTTCCCCATGCTGTATAGTAGAAGTGCACAAACAAAGCATTCTCCTTCTGAAGTTCGTCTTCCAACTTCTTTCATGTGCTGGTACCAAATGCTGTTCCCTAGATGTGCTGTGCTGTCCAGGTAGTCGTTCAGTTCATTGTTATCGTCATGTAGGCTTCTCTTGATTCTTAGTGTCTTCCTCTAGTTTGCTATAACTACATCCCTAAATGCGTCTGTATGGCTTTTTCTTGCTGGAGGACTCTCGGGTATTCTGGTCCACGGTGCAGGTCTCTTTATCTGCATCGATGGGGTAGATGGAAGTTTTGCAGTTCTCTCCTTCTCTTCTTGCATCCTTTTCCTGCCATCTATAAGTGCCTTTATCAACCACCAGCCTGCGTGCTGGATAGTAGAGTCTCTGTTGTTCTGTTCTTCAGTTCCTCTTGTCATTTTCTCGGTCTAGTCAGGTGTGGAAATAGAACGTCTACTAACATTTGTGTCCTTGTGGAGATTCTTTCTGCAGCCGCTTCTGTTCTCTTTAGGGCTTCTGGAAGCAAATTTGAGTGGGCACCACAGGGGTATCGAATCTTTCTGGCGTTATCAAAAGTCTCTAGTGTGATGAGTCTTTGTTAGGAAGTTAGATCCTATATACAGGAGCTGGCTGAAAAAGGCCTGGAGACACCCAAACCCAAAAATTCAGCAAGAAACATAGATTAGGTGAAAACCCAATCATACAGATGCTCTCTGGAATCCCATACTGGGTTCTATATTAGTTGTAATTTCGCTATGTATAGTTCCTTTGATCCAATTCTTGGAAAAATCAAATCAAATATATAGTGATTTTTCAATGTTGATTTATCTATCAAGTAGAAAATTATTTTATAGAAAGAAGTGACAAGTAGCCACCAATAATGTTCTTCGTGAGGAAGAGATTGCAATAAATCACTCTATCCGTAGACTTATATTGTGCCAATGCATTTCGGAATACAACAAATTCCTTCATCAGGGCAAGTCTAAAACAATGAAAACATAACATTCAAATGCAATTGTGCCAACCATCCCAAGGTTAATATCCATATAGAATAATTCCCATATTTAGAACAACGTAAGTATATAAATATCAGTATAAACAGTCATCATCCAAATAGTTGAAAAAATATGAAGGTAAACACATACCCGACAATGTAATGAGCCGGATCAGAAGGCAGGTCAAAAGATATAAAATAAGAAACAAATCAGTACAAAGGTAAGTAAAGTTGTCCTATAACAAAATGTAGGGAATTGGGTCCATTACCTGATGTAGGTGAGTAATGGCGAAATCTATGTTTCAGAGGCCAGGCTGCTCCACCGTGTACGGCGAGCAGGTGCTGTGAATGGTAAAGTGAATATATATGAAGGACCTATCCAAAGTGTAGCTACTCGCTAATAGAAAAAAACAAGCGTGGATTGTAGCTCACCATATGTAGAGAACGAAGCGGAGAAGTTCTTCTCTGCGTCTGCTGAAAGCAGACTGTCTTCGTTGCATCGGCGCGTTGCCGAGCAACCTGGTTTTATAAGACACGTGATTGAAGGCAGAATGTCCTCCTTGCATCGGTGCGTTGCCGAGCAACTCAGTTGTGTAAGACACGTGATCACGGCTCCATGAACACGAGCCGCGACCCGTGTCTGAGAACTGGTCAATGAACTTAAATATGATCAAAATACCTAATTTGTGGACCTCCTGGGGCAGTAATGATAAAAGTCATCGCCTAAGAATCAAAAAAAGAAATAAGTAGCCTGTCATCCATGGACATAGAAAAAATACTAAGATTGACTGAACCCATTTGGATAAAAGTAATGGCTGTTACATGAACACCTCAGATGAGGCTATACTATTATGAACGTGCCTAAGTTGGATGGATGGAGCCTAGGGAGCAACCCTAGGGCTGTACCTTATATTAATAGTATGTGCCTTAATGCCGCTAGTGGTGTCGTCCAGACAGACGGCACCTCGGGTCCTGGGGGAACTCCAGGATGCGCAGCATGCAGGACATTTTTTAAACATGGGAAACATCTCTTATTCATATACATTCGAGTGACCCTCAACATTCAGGTCATATGCGTACTGGTGTAAATCTAAACCAAACGATGCTAAATACAATATAAGAAAACAATTAGAGAAAACAATTAGAGAAAACAGTGAAAGTTGATCCCCTCATTTAACCCATTGGGTGCCAGACTGCCAAGTTTGTCAATCCAATATGTCTCTCTGCGATTCAAACGTTGGCATAAATCCTCATGAGGGCTATTCTTGGTTAAAGCTTCCAAAATCACAAATTTTATTTGTGACACGTTATGTCCATTGGCCATCCAATGTCGTGCCACGGCTGAATTGATGTTTGCATTACGAATACAAGATCGGTGTTCACCCCACCTCAACTTGGCTGTTCGGGTTGACTGTCCCACATAAAATTTCCCACACGGGCATTTAATGCCATAGATAATATTACTGCTGTCACATGTGGCAAAAGTCTTAAGCATAATCTTCTGCCCCGTCCTTGGATGGTTAATGGAGTTTCCTTTAATAACAAAATTACAGTTGACACACTGTAAACAAGGAAATGTCCCAGTTCACTGTGTCATAGGTTCCCTGGCTGTAGGTTTCGTCTGCACCAGTTCATCCCTTAGGTTCCTACTGCGTTGGTATGCAAAGATTGGTTTTTCACTAAAAATATCTTGAACTCGAATGTCATTCTTGAAAATCTCCCAATGTTTCATAATAGTTTTCTTGATTTTATTACTTTGCGTAGAGAACTTAGATACAAATACTGGTGACTTCAATTCTCTCTTACTTTTGGGATTCTGTTCTGATAATAGAGTCTCTCGTGATAAGGCATCAACTCTGTCAGATGCCAGATCGAGTTCATCCTGCTTATATCCCCGGGCCAGAAATTTTTCTTTCATTTCCATCTGTTGCATTCTGCAGTCTTCAGGATCACTCACTATTTTCTTGACCCTAAGTAATTGGCTGTATGGTAGATTCTTCAGTAGCCTCGGCTGATGGAAGCTGAGTCGGTGCAGGAGATTATTCCGATAAGTCACTTTCCGAAACAATGAAGTGCTGTAGCTAGTGAGTTGCTTTCTGACTTGTACATCAAGGAATGTTATGATTTCATATGAGATCTCTCTAGTGAACTGTACCCTCTGGTCGATGCTGTTTAGATACACAAAAAATGTTTCAAAAGACTCTCTGGTTCCTTTCCAAATTCCAAAGATATCGTCTATGTATCTCGTCCAGATCCGGATGTCCTTATTCCATTCCTGTTTATTCAATACATGGTCTGTTTCAAATTTATGCATGAAACTGTTGGCATATGAGGGTGCCATGGTGGCTCCCATTGAAGTCCCTGCAGTTTGTAGAAAAAATTGGTTGCCATATTGAAAATAGGAGTTCTCAGCAATAAATTGTAACAATGCCAGTATGAATTCCTTCTGGGCACGTATCTCAGGTGCTTTCAGTAACAGCCATTCTACAGCCTCTATCCCCAGGTCGTGGGGTATAGAGGTGTATAAACTCTTCACGTCTATAGTAAACATCAGATCTTCAGGCAAATGTGTCAATGAGCTAAGCTATATCTATACTGAATAAATGTTCACTGGACCTCATCTTGCTAACTATCCAAGAGTTATCAAAGAATTTAACAACCCTGAGTACAGAAATTCAGGAGATAGAGAAAGAATTAGTTGATACACTTGGAAGAGAAGAATATGACACCATACTACTAGAGATTAACACTAAACTTGAGAACTACAAGTTTGAATTGGAGCAAAAGAAGATCAAGAAATTCAGGAGGGATACCTATGATTGTATTAATGACGAGGTATACACCTGGATGGACAAATACGGCCAAGTAGCACCAAAGAAACCTTTTAAATACACATCCGACAATACCTCCAGTTCCGACTCAGAAGCCCAGAGAGAGTCTGATATTCCAGCAGAACAAACCATAGAGAACCTTGCACAGACAACAAGCCCTTTGGCATGAGCTCCGTCTGCTGTATCTTTTTTAGGCGCCCGCCGAAAAGAACCCGCAGGGGGAGGAGGCAACGCAAGAAACAAACCCCTAACGAGATTACAGCAGAAGAAAAGTTAGTCGTTAACATTTCGGGGAGGCGACTCAACAAGGCAGAGGAAGAGACTCTACAGAAAGGTCTCAGTTTCGTACCGACTTACGGTACCACCTTGTTTGACACGAAGATAGAACTATACAAGTTTGTTCGTAAACTTAAACTTAAAGTCTTCTTTAACGAATTGGAGACACAAGAGAGTCCGACCGAGATTCCAGACTTTCAAGAATTTAGAGTCAAAAGTGGGTTTGTTCCACCCATTACAGTACCATCCATAGAAATATTTCAGAGACTAGTCACTCGGGACCTTGAACGAATCAGCTACAGAAATCCTCCGTACAGGAACTTAAAACCACACGAGATGAGATTGATTAGAGACCTGTTTAGTGACAAGAGTATTACCATTCGTCCTGCAGATAAGGGAGGAGCCTTGGTTATTCAGAATACATGTGACTATGATGCTGAATGTAGAAGACAGCTCCAAGACCAGACCACATATGCTAGTTTGGACCATGATCCCACCCTTTCGATCAAACAGAATTTGAAGAGCCTCCTAGTAAAAGCATTTGAATTGGATTGGATCAACGAGCATACACAAAAATTTCTCTTGAAAGAACATCCTAGAATACCTAATTTCTATACGTTGCCGAAGATCCATAAAGATGCCATCAAACCACCAGGTAGACCAATTGTTGCAGGGATAGAGAGCATCAACCAACCTTTAGGGATCTATATAGATTTCTTCCTACAGCCATTGATACAAGAGACCAACACCTACACAAGGGATACCACCCACTTCCTGCAAAAGCTTAGCTCATTGACACCTTTGCCTGAAGATCTGATGTTTACTATAGACGTGAAGAGTTTATACACCTCTATACCCCACGACCTGGGGATAGAGGCTGTAGAATGGCTGTTACTGAAAGCACCTGAGATACGTGCCCAGAAGGAATTCATACTGGCATTGTTACAATTTATTGCTGAGAACTCCTATTTTCAATATGGCAACCAATTTTTTCTACAAACTGCAGGGACTTCAATGGGAGCCACCATGGCACCCTCATATGCCAACAGTTTCATGTATAAATTTGAAACAGACCATGTATTGAATAAACAGGAATGGAATAAGGACATCCGGATCTGGACGAGATACATAGACGATATCTTTGGAATTTGGAAAGGAACCAGAGAGTCTTTTGAAACATTTTTTGTGTATCTAAACAGCATCGACCAGAGGGTACAGTTCACTAGAGAGATCTCATATGAAATCATAACATTCCTTGATGTACAAGTCAGAAAGCAACTCACTAGCTACAGCACTTCATTGTTTCGGAAAGTGACTGATCGGAATAATCTCCTGCACCGACTCAGCTTCCATCAGCCGAGCCTACTGAAGAATCTACCATACAGCCAATTACTTAGGGTCAAGAAAATAGTGAGTGATCCTGAAGACTACAGAATGCAACAGATGGAAATGAAAGAAAAAATTCTGGCCCGGGGATATAAGCAGGATGAACTCGATCTGGCATCTGACAGAGTTGATGCCTTATCACGAGAGACTCTATTATCAGAACAGAATCCCAAAAGTAAGAGAGAATTGAAGTCACCAGTATTTGTATCTAAGTTCTCTACGCAAAGTAATAAAATCAAGAAAACTATTATGAAACATTGGGAGATTTTCAAGAATAGCATTCGAGTTCAAGATATTTTTAGTGAAAAACCAATCTTTGCATACCAACGCAGTAGGAACCTAAGGGATGAACTGGTGCAGACGAAACCTACAGCCAGGGAACCTATGACACAGCGAACTGGGACATTTCCTTGTTTACAGTGTGTCAACTGTAATTTTGTTATTAAAGGAAACTCCATTAACCATCCAAGGACGGGGCAGAAGATTATGCTTAAGACTTTTGCCACATGTGACAGCAGTAATATTATCTATGGCATTAAATGCCCGTGTGGGAAATTTTATGTGGGACAGTCAACCCGAACAGCCAAGTTGAGGTGGGGTGAACACCGATCTTGTATTCGTAATGCAAACATCAATTCAGCCGTGGCACGACATTGGATGGCCAAGGGACATTACGTGTCACAAATAAAATTTGTGATTTTGGAAGCTTTAACCAAGAATAGCCCTCATGAGGATTTATGCCAACGTTTGAATCGCAGAGAGACATATTGGATTGACAAACTTGGCAGTCTGGCACCCAATGGGTTAAATGAGGAGATCAACTTTCACTGTTTTCTCTAATTGTTTTCTCTAATTGTTTTCTTATATTGTATTTAGCATCGTTTGGTTTAGATTGACACCAGTACGCATATGACCTGAATGTTGAGGGTCACTCGAATGTATATGAATAAGAGATGTTTCCCATGTTTAAAAAATGTCCTGCATGCTGCGCATCCTGGAGTTCCCCCAGGACCAGAGGTGCCGTCTGTCTGGACGACACCACTAACGGCATTAAGGCACATACTATTAATATAAGGTACAGCCCTAGGGTTGCTCCCTAGGCTCCATCCATCCAACTTAGGCACGTTCATAATAGTATAGCCTCATCTGAGGTGTTCATGTAACAGCCATTACTTTTATCCAAATGGGTTCAGTCAATCTTAGTATTTTTTCTATGTCCATGGATGACAGACTACTTATTTCTTTTTTGATTCTTAGGCGATGACTTTTATCATTACTGCCCCAGGAGGTCCACAAATTAGGTATTTTGATCATATTTAAGTTCATTGACCAGTTCTCAGACACGGGTCGCGGCTCGTGTTCATGGAGCCGTGATCACGTGTCTTACACAACTGAGTTGCTCGGCAACGCACCGATGCAAGGAGGACATTCTGCCTTCAATCACGTGTCTTATAAAACCAGGTTGCTCGGCAACGCGCCGATGCAACGAAGACAGTCTGCTTTCAGCAGACGCAGAGAAGAACTTCTCCGCTTCGTTCTATACATATGGTGAGCTACAATCCACGCTTGTTTTTTTCTATTAGCGAGTAGCTACACTTTGGATAGGTCCTTCATATATATTCACTTTACCATTCACAGCACCTGCTCGCCGTACACGGTGGAGCAGCCTGGCCTCTGAAACATAGATTTCGCCATTACTCACCTACATCAGGTAATGGACCCAATTCCCTCCATTTTGTTATAGGACAACTTTACTTACCTTTGTACTGATTTGTTTCTTATTTTATATCTTTTGACCTGCCTTCTGATCCGGCTCATTACATTGTCGGGTATGTGTTTACCTTCATATTTTTTCAACTATTTGGATGATGACTGTTCATACTGATATTTATATACTTACGTTGTTCTAAATATGGGAATTATTCTATATGGATATTAACCTTGGGATGGTTGGCACAATTGCATTTGAATGTTATGTTTTCATTGTTTTAGACTTGCCCTGATGAAGGAATTTGTTGTATTCCGAAATGCATTGGCACAATATAAGTCTACGGATAGAGTGATTTATGGCAATCTCTTCCTCACGAAGAACATTATTGGTGGCTACTTGTCACTTCTTTCTATAAAATAATTTTCTACTTGATAGATAAACCAACATTGAAAAATCACTATATATTTGACTTTTGTATTTTTCCAAGAATTGGATCAAAGGAACTATACATAGCAAAATTACAACTAATATAGAACCCAGTATGGGATTCCAGAGAGCGGCTGTATGATTGGGTTTTCACCTAATCTATGGGCCTCATTACGACCCTGGCGGTAAGGGGTTTACGCCAGCGTTAGCTGCGCCGACCCCTTACCGCCAATTACGAGGTCCCTTAGCGCCATGGAGCTTTTAACACCGGCTTTTAGCGGGTGTTAAAATCCATGGCGCTAAGGGACCATGGAGTTAATTACGCCACCGTAATTTACGGTGGCGTAATTAACGCCTTCCCCACTCCCATTATGCCCTATGGGGCAAAAATGGGAATGGGGAAGGGTAAATGGGGATTGGGGACTTACCGCCCCGCCAAGGTCGGAATGGGGCGGTAAGTCCGCCAACCACCATGGCGTAAACGTAGTTTACGCCATGGTGGTAAAGTGACGGCCCAGGCGGTAACTTACCGCCTGGGTCGTAATGAGGCCCTATGTTTCTTTCTCTTTAGGGCTTTTGACAGGACTGCTTCTGTTCGGCTTTCCTCTTACTTCGTCTCGTTTTTTTCTCACTATTTCCTGTGAAAGATTTTTCGGTAGGCAGTCTCGTACTCTCTGCTGCTTTCGTTTGAGTTTCTGTGGTTCTTGCCATCGGGCCTGGTTCGTGTGCATTCAGTGTGAGTGTGCGTGTAGTTGTCAGTGCTATGTTTTCATTCATCTCGTGCTGATCCTGTCTTCGGCTTTTCTCTTCATTCGTTACCTCAAGTGTATGTATCACTGCTAATTACATTCATTTTCAGTTCATTTACCTTACCATCAGATTTTCTCGGGACTGGAATGTCTATATAGGGTCTGTGTACTTTTGTGGGTTTCATGCGTACATCATCAGGTGGGTGCACTGAAATTGGAACGCTTCGTGCACCGATAAAAAATGCAGTTCTGATCATCAATGCAGCAAAATAATATTAAACACAATGCGTAGATACATTATATTTCGATAAGTAAGACGACAGCATTTTCTTCCAGAGAAGTGGGGTTGCCTCTCTGCTTTTGGGAGGACCGGGTTACTGTTCTCGGCCCCATCTTGATCATTCACCAAATGTCACAGTTATACCCTCCCCCCAATATTGTTCTTTGGACAGTTTTAGTGTCAGAAAGTGTCAAGTGCTTCATGCGTGTGTCCCCTCTTGCGGAAGGTAATTGTCTCTTGATACAGGATACAGTTCCTTTGCTACTATGGGAAAAAATAGATTAAAATAACACTTCAGTGAGGCACCTTCTATTGTGCGAGTTCAAAGTGTGCAAGTTCTTGGTTCACTCCTTTAATTTGGTTCAGTCCTGAGGATGTGTCGGACACAAGTCAGTATGAAGAAATATGGGAAAAATGACAACAAATATAACAATTAGGGTTCTTGACTCTGTTCCCTCGATCTGACCCTCGCGGAAAGTTTCTTCAGGATCTCCTAAAAAGTCGATGGACATTATTAATTCCAATTTGTGCTACGATGGCATGCAAGAGCATGTTGAGCTGTGCGTTCTTCACTGGATCTCCGAGGAATGGAAGTATGTCAACGTTGGTTGGTCTTCCCACTAGCCTTGGAATGTTCTCACTGAGGTGAAAGAAGACATGGTATGCAAATCTACTGTCTTCCGGTGATAGGGACATTTGTCCTGTCTTGCTGGGTTCAGGATTATAAATTCTTTCCTTGACCTGAACAATGTTTGCACTGTCCGGATGCATGGAGTGCGACCAATATGCACATTTTGTTTAACAGATTGCTCAAATGTTCAGTGTTTCCTGGATCTCGAATAAATGTCAACGTGTCTGTGGTTCTTCAGACAATAGATAGGCACTGTTCGGTTATGCGAAAGAAAAGTGTATTGATGAGTTCATCTAGTATCACCTGTGGTGGAAGCATTTTTGTCCTTATCACTGTAATCCGGGAGTACGATGAAGGCTTCCGCAATGACAGTAAGCAGGTGTCTGATTACTTTTTCATTCTTAGGATCTTGTAGAAAGTCTGTGACACTGGTGACCCTCCCTACCAGTGTTGGATATGATACTAATACTTAGTGGAAGTAAGTAAGCACGTCCTTTGTGATGTATCTACTGGGGGACACCATAAGTGCTACCAAACAAAGTTTTGGTACTGGATGACTAAGGATACTGTATTTGCTTTCAATGTAAACGTCCTTGATCAAAGTTTGTTATAGTCTTTTCCTCAACAAGGCTTAAGTGTGACTTGGTTCAAATGTTTGTGTCAACAAAACGTGATGTGGCTTATATGCGGAATTTTCTTCTTCACCCTGCAACTAGGATGCACACAGTGTCCGTTTTTATGTCCTTTTTCTCTTTTTTTGCTTAGGGGAAATGTCCAAGTTAAGCCACAATTTGCAAAAAGGGTTCTTTGTCTTGCTTTACTGCTCATGCATCCTTCTTCCTCGTCATGGATCTCGTCTGCACGTGCTGTGGTTGTTCCCCATTGTCTGTAGTCTCTTCGCGGTGGGGTGCAGGCAGGGGGCTTTCTTCGATATAGGGCTTAATATCATTTAGAAAAATCCATGCTCTCCTGCCCTTTAGCTTCACAGCTGACAGAGTGCAGTCCTACATGATGAAAGGACCATTGAATCTTGGCTCGTCCCACATTTCCTTGTGTGATTCATCACTAGCACAGTATCTCCAGGGAAAACGAGTGGAAAACGTAGACCTTGAACTGAGTCTGTTGCAGTGCCCCCTTCGGTGTTCTGTGCTGCGCTGCACCCTTTACGTCGTCATTGCAGCTGGTCTGAAATTACATTAAAGCTGGATGTCATGCAGTTCAAGTACTTTTGCATTTCGGATCCTAGGACCTCTCGGGTTGACTGGGCATCACATCTAGCTCTGTCTCGAGGGGTTAGGGAGGTCCTCATTCTTCTTCCTGTGACTCTCGTGTGGCATAAGATGATGGTCGGAGCTTGGTTGGTTCCGAAGAGCATACAATGCCAATGGAAGGCAGTGCAACCATCCCCTCTTTAGAGTAAGCTTCAACTTGGCTATCCTTTCCTTTAACAAGCGGTTGAGCCACTCACAAATCCCATTACCTTCTGGATGATACGCCGACGAGAACTTGTGCTTTATACCAAGCAACAAGCTAATCTGCTCAAAGACTGCATTTACAAAATGAGCCCCATTATCTGATCTCATTACTTCACACACCCCCCACCTAGGGAACACTTCCCTCACTAGGAATTTGGCCGCACAGGTAGAGTTTGGGGGTGTACATGGACCTGCTTCAATCCATCTAGAGAATGGACACACCACGACAATTAAGTATCCGTACCCGTTTTATACTTGAATCATGTTGACGTAATCAACATGCAGATGCTGAAAGGGCCTATTTGGCCTGGGGATAGCTCCTCTCATTACTTTTAATGTGTGCCCAGCGGTGAGTTGCTGGCATGTTATGCAGTTCGCCATAAAGAATGCAACATGCTCAGCTAAATTTGGTACAAACCAGTCTTCCGCGATTGTTGCTGCCAGATTCTCTTTTGTCAGGTGCATCGGGTAATGCAATTGTTCCAACACTATTTTTATAGGGCTACAGGTATTACTGGTTTGCCAATGCTGTCTTGCCGCCACAAGCTGTCAGAGCGGTTCAAAGAACACCCTCAGCGTTTCCACAGGTTTTTCTCTTCCTGTGGTGCCTCCCCCTGTAGTTCCATTAATTGCATCTGCCCAAGATTGTTGTAGGCTTCAGGTGTGGTTCGTGTGACCATCATTAACTCATGGGTGCACGCCACTTCCACTTCCATAACCGTCTCACTTTTGGAGGCCATACGCTGGGCTGCCGTGTCTGCTGCGTGATTTCCACGTGACACAGAGGGCCTCATTATGACCCAGGCGGTAAGTTACCGCCTGGGTCTTACCCTTACCACCATGGTGTAAACTACGTTTACACCATGGTGGATGGTGGATTTACCGCCCCATTCCAAGGTTAGTGGGGCGGTAAATCCCCATTTCCCATTTACCCTTCCCCATTCCCATTTTTGCCCCATAGGGCATAAAGGGAGTGGGGAAGGCGTTAATTACACCACCATAAATTACGGTGGCGTAATTAGCACCATGGTCCCTTAGCGCCATGGATTTTAACGCCTGCAAAAAGCAGGCGTTAAACTCACCATGGCGCAAAGGGACCTCGGAATCAGGCATTAAGGGTTGGCGCCGTTTACGGCGCAGTTAACCCCTTAACACCTGACTCCTAATGAGGCCCAGAATCTGTCCACTTCGTGTGGGTGGCGGATTTCATGACCGCTATGCCCACTGGGAGTTGTAGTGCCTTAATCAGCCTGTCCAATAAGGCTGCAAGCTGTACCGGTGTGCCGTCTGCTCGGAGGTAGCCCCTCCTTTTCCAGCACCCTAGTCCGGCATGCACTGTGGACATCACGTAGGCAGAGTCACTGTACAACGTTACTTCCTGGTCTGCGTGATTCTCAATGGTGAGTATCAACGCCAATAATTCTGCAGCCTGTGCTGAATAATGAGATGGTATTCATGCACTGACGAGTACTAGAAATTCTCTGTTTGCTATGTGTTTCATCACAGCAACGCCTGTATATCTTTGTCCATCACTTTGTTTGATTCTCGAAGACCTGTCAATAAAGATGATCTCTCCTCCTGCCAAGGCATTTTCTTTTACCCTGGGGATTTCATCATAGAATTCTTCATAGTTTGCACAGTCATATATTTGCTCTCCTTCAGTGACTGGCTCTGCTATGAACGTGGCTCGGTTCACTATTTTACATTGGATTATTTTGATCGATGGATTTGATATGATCACTTCATAAGCAAAAGCTCTCTGAGATGTCAATGTGCCCTTTGGTTTCTCTAAAATGGCAAATAATGAGGGCTCGACGTATAACGTCATGGAACATCCCATTACAATGGTTGTCGCCTTCTCTATGGCGAATGCTTCGGCAGCTAAACTTTGTTTGCATGGGAATTGACCTTTCGTTACTGGGTCCAGGTTCTCACTGTAATATGCCATGGGCTTGTACCCCAGTGAGGTTCTTTGAGTGAGCACTGCCGTCATAACGCTGCCATCTGTGTGCAAAACAGGTAGAATTCCTCTGCATAGTTAGGAATTCCGAGAACTGGAGCTGTACAAATCGCTCTCTTGAGTTCTGCAAACCCTTTTTCCATCATCTCAGACCATTCAATCTTTTCCTTTGTCACCTGGGCCTTCTTTAGAGCCTGTAGTAAGGGCTTGGTATACGAGCTGTAATCAAAAACCCATGCTCTAACATAGTTGCACAGGCCTAGAAAGCTCTGCATTTTCTTTATCGTGTGTGGCTTAGTCGTGTTCAATATTGCTTCAGCCCTTTCTGGGGTCACCTACTTGCCCTCATGTGAGATTACTTGGCCTATGTACAGCACTTCCTGTTGACAATACTGTAGCTTTTCCTTGTCAACCTTATATCCTTTCCCAGCCAGTATTGACAGTAGCTGAACAGAATCGTGTCTGCATTGCTCTTCTGCGGTACTGCAGATTAGAATGTCATCCACATACTTTAAGACAACACTTTCTAATGCAATATTGCTTAGGTCCATTTGTAGGACTCTATTGAAAATTGACGGGGACTCACAGTACCCCTGTGGCAACCTTGTGCTTTTCAGATGCATTTGTCTGAACGTGAATGACGTCAGATCTTGTGAGTCACGGTGCAACGGGATTGAGAAAAAGGCATTTTTCAAGTCAATCATCATGAAATATTTTGCCTCGACTGGTATATTACATAGAATTGTAAATGGATTAGGGACTAAAGGGAACTCAGCTTCAACAATGTTGTTTATTGCTTGTAAATCCTGGACTAAACGCCAAGACCCCCCCTTCGATTTCTTGACAGGATAAAACGCCGTATTACATGGTGACACTGATATCACTAAGATGCCCTGGTCCATCATGGCAGAGATTGTCTTAAAAATCCCTTCGTCTGCCTCTCTGGACATTGGATATTGTCGGACTCTCTGCAAAATTGCTCCTGGCTTTAGTTTAATTTTCACTTCTCCCACTCCCTTCAAGAGGCCTACATCATAGGGTCCTGTAGTCCATACTGAAACAGGTACTTTAGCTATATTCTCATCAAAATATTCCGGACACTTCAGCGCCAACATCATTCTCTGAGGCACTTCTCTTTTGATAATTTTTACCCAAAAGATGAGACTCACTTCCACCCTTGTCTCTTCTGAGTCTGGTTGTTCTTCAAACAGAACGTCATCGGTGATGTCAGTCACTCGATACCCCTCTTAAATGGCGATAATCGTGCACCATTGTCTGCCTTCATCATCGTATCCTTCGATCAATGCTACTTTCACTCGCACTGCTGCAGCATGTATCATCAGGGGAAATACTTGTCCCCCCTCCTCATGCATAGGTATTCTTGGTCTGAATAAAAAGTCATAAGGGGTTCTCATGGTTCTATCTGCAAGGCCTGGCAATCCTGCCATAAGCACACGCATGCCATATGCGAAAATGTCTGGCTCCAATGGAATGGCCCTCATGGCGTGTCCTAAATATGCTCTAATCATTTTGCATACATTTGAATAGTGCATTCCCGAAGTCGAGCATATTATGCCCTCCTCCGTGAACAAAATCGTCATGTTCAATTTTGTCATCAAGTCTCGACCCAAGATGTTTACTGGGGTCTGACGTGAATACAACAAAGGTACATTCATTTTGCACTCTCCTACAGAGACTGGGAGTGCGTCTGTAAAGGGAACTCGACTGTGAGCTCCTGTAAAACTGAGTATCTATGGCTTCGCCGGACAAGGAAAACTTGCCTTCTCGTATGCACGAGCGTGTCGCATCCATGTCAACTAGGAAGGAATATTCTTTACCCCCTATAACGACATTCACCCTAGGTTCCCTACCTATGCGGGTCTGGTGTCACTGATGGGATAGAGCACATCAGGGTTCCCAGTGAGCTGTCCTAGTTTATATATAAGTTTGGCCCACTGTGCACTTGCAGATTTTCCCCATTCCCAGTGTTGCTTCCCATTCCAGGGTTCTGGGTCTGTGGCAGTTGTGGTGGTGCCTGTTGGGTTTGTCCTTGTGGAAAATTCCCTATATTCTGTGGTTGCACCCCTTGCTGCACTCCTTGTGCTTGCTGCTGTTAAACCATATTTGCATAAATATCATCTGATTATGAATATTGTCCTAAGCCATTTCGCATTTGTATTAAAACCTAGAGTTAATTAGAATTGACTTCAAACGCCATTTTGAAAAATATCCTCCATCTTGATTCTAACTTCTGCTCTCTGTTCAGTAATGATTAACCATGTTTTCAGCTGCCAGAGCATAAACGACCTTTGAGGCTATGTCAACACTAAGGATGGCAGAGCAGACTATTTGTCCTGTGCAAACAGACCTTGTAGGCAGAATGAACTCTCACTCAAAGTGTTATCTATGTCTACAAAACTCATCCTACCTCAAACAGTGATATACAATGCATGTAAACTAATGATGTGTGTTTTTGAAGAAATCCTTTGTACATTTATTGAAACAGGACTTAGTCTAAAAAGCTAAATATCCACACAGCTGACTACAACAAAGTCTGTTAGTATGTTTAAGGAACCTTGGAGCCAAAGTGAACTTCAATTTAAAGTGTTGTCTGAATCAATAGCCTCAGACATATTCAAACATAAGAACTGAATGGTAGACAAACTAGAAATATGTACCTTAGCCATAAGCTATTGAATTTGTTTCTTGAAACTAGGATCAACTTAAGCTGGAGAACCAATAACACCATTGAATCTTCAAGGATGGGACAACATGTCAAAAGTACAAACCAATATTGAATATGTGTTATGTAAACTGGGCACAAACCCAAATTTGTAACCTATTAGTTTGGAGATGGGCTGGGCTATGAACAGGACTGTGTATAAATGCTGCATGTTTTGTGATGACTAGTACTCACTCCCCTCACAGTGTTTTCTGGTACACACTGCGAGGTGTTGGGAGCCAGATAGCTATCTGCTTTGATATTTGAATCTGTACAGAATACATTTATATTCATGACTTTGTGACTGGCGAATCCAATTTTTGGTGGTACTAAGCCTCGAAATTCCTTGCTTGAATTTACAAGATGGCGCCCGAATAGGCACCCTCAAGATTGATCTAACCTCGCTGATTAAGGATGCGGCTAACGGACTGGGATCGGAGCGTGAGAAAAGGGGCCCCTTTTTGTATGAGACGTGACACCTTGACAGTACTGCACAATCTGATCCCTGAACGGTGAGCAAGCGGTTCCAGAGGACATCTTGACGAGAGTCCCCATATTGAGGCGGGTATTTTTGCCGGAATCGCCAGCCACGTCGATCCTTTGTAATCCAATCAGACCTCCTTTGTCCTTTGCAATCAGGTGAGTTGTGCCTCGATTCCTAAGTATCCTGATATTTGGTTGCAGTTTTGCACTCACGAGTTCAAACAACGCCAGATAACACCAGTGATCTGACATGCCTGGGAAATGTTCTGCCTGTTCCAGGGCGTTATTCCGCAGAGACAGACAATCTTTGATATTTGGCCAACTGGCGCCACAGGAGGGGTCACCGGCATGTCTATGTACTGTAAGAACGGCATTTGGTAGTATAGTATTCAACGATATTTGGCACAGACAAACTAGACATGCTTCTGAATTTCAGTGGCCAGTAAATTGTAGTTTTGAGATTGCCCGAATAGAGTATGTAGAAACTATATTGTTAAAGGGAAAAAATCTATACATACAGCATTTGATGTCATTCAGAAATGGAAAAGAGAAGCTATGTAGCAACTTAAGGGTAAATAGAAGCATACACGTCGTCATATGTCAAAATTCAGAAAAGGCATTATTGTATGATCAACAGAAACAGTCAGAGTCTGTTAGAAACATGGATAGGGCTTTTTAACTTGGCGTACAGAAAATATATCCGTCTAAAGATTTTCATGTCTCAGATTAACTAATTTATAAACTCTTAAATGAACATAGGCCTGGTGCCATTGCACCACCTCCTTATGTACCTATTCCTGCTGTCTTACCTCTTCCCGCTGTCGCACCTCCTCTGGTAGCAATTCCTGTTCTTCCTGTTGTGCCTCTGCTACCAGTTATTGCTCCTCTTCCTATTGTTGTTCCTCTGCCTGTACCTCCACCTTTTCCGATTGTTACTATTCCAGTAATTCTGTCTTTGTTATCAGCGGTAGTGTCTCCACTACCTGTTATACAGGATCTGTCTGCTCTCTCTTTCCCAAGCGGTTCTGTTCCGCTAGTAGCTGATGAAGGGGCGAGTGATAAATCAAATGTAGTGACTCAAAGTACAGTTTTCTAAAGATAAGAAGAGAGAATTGTATGCATGGGCTAAGCAATGTATAGAGAAAGGTGAAAGAAATCTACTGTGTTAGCTACACTCCTTAATTTAGAAAGTGTTCCCGAACAGAATGTCTTTATTGAGGGGACGGGAATACATTTGGCTGCAATGTGGAATAAATTGACAGACATAGATGTCCCACAAGGACATTTGAGGGATTTGAATGTTTTAGCCTATTCAGAAGGGAGTTAGAATGGTTACAGAATGATGAAATAGATGGTGATAGTTTGGACGCTTTGTATGCGCAGAAACGGTCCCTTCCTCCTTGTAAGTCAATGACTGAAGGAACGCAAATTTGCACAAGGGATGCGCTTAGATGGATTTTGCATGTGTTGATATCTCCCATATAAGTATATGCTACGTATAGTCAGTATACTCCAGAAATGCAGAGGAAAGTATTACCGGTAATGGTAGAATACCTGAAGGATGAGTGTATAAAAAGAGATTTGTTGTCCTGCAGAATTGATGATTGTTTATAGGAGAGCCTTTTTGCACCTGATACTATTCCTACCACCCTTTTTAGCGCTCAATCTGGCTTTGTTGCCCAACAAATGTTCGGAGTTGCCTACTTCTCAGTTTCTATGAGGGAGGGTCCTCCAACATTTGTTCTTAAAGTTGTTCTTAAAGTTGAGATTCAGATGGTTAGAGGGACTAGAGGTGGGAATAGGCCAGTTTGCTCCACAGAGTAATGTGCAGTTGGGTCCTGTACACATGAACCAATGTGCTTATTGTAGACAAGAGGGTCATTGGCGAGAACAATGCCCGATCCTTCAGCAGAGATCGAATAACACATTTGGTGTCATGGGTAGATGATCCAGAGGCCGCCCTGGGGTAGGGGGTCCTGGCAGAAACCAGTTTGCTCAAAATTCCCAGTCTTTTTCATAAGAAAATCAGCAACCTAGTGTTGATAGCAGAAATATCTTTGATAATCCCTCTACTTCCTATCTCTCTGAAGATCTTGTCTTTGACGATATATTGTTTTGTTAGGACAGCCCAAAGCAGGGTCTGGAACCAACGCCTATTCCCGTTAATCAGAAAGGTCCCTACGTTGCGATAATGGTAGGGAATAGGAAGCATCTATTTTTGATAGACACAGGGGCACAGAACTGTACCATTGACCATTCACGGGTTCCAGACATTCCAATGTCAGGGCAGACTAACCTTTCTGTAGGGTTTTATGGTACGCCAGTGGTTTGTCCAGTTTCTTTGCCGGTAACGATTTCACTGGGTCCATTTACGGATCACTGTCCATTTCTTTTGACAAAGAACTGTGCAGAGAATTTGTTGGGGTTGAATCTGTTGAAGGAATTAAATACAGTAATTCATTGTTCCTCAGATGGAGTACATTTGACGATTTCACCCCAGCAATCTTCTGCCTCACAGTTTTTGACTAGACCTTTACCGCCTGAATTTAGTAAAGTTCCAGCATGTTTATGGGCGGTTGATGACAATGATGTTGGCATTTTGCAAACTGAACCTGTTAAAGTTGTTTTGAAACCGGGAGTTAAGTTGCCACGTATTTCACAATATAAGATTTCAGTTGATGGTGAGCAAGCTCTGAAGAGCATAGTTTCTGATTTTGTCCATCGTGGAGTAATCGAGGAAATTGCAGGAAGTTTGTGCAATAGCCCGATTTTACCAGTGTATAAGAAACGGGATAATGTGATTCCGTTCCGTTTTATCATTGATTTGCGTGCTATCAATAAGATTGTTGCTCCACAATTTCCAATTGTGCCTGATGTAACCACAATATAAACAATGATCCCAGCTTTTGCTACTCTTCTTAAGAATGCCTTATTTATTATTCCCATACATGTGGATAGTAGATATTTGTTTTCCATCCACCTTGGGGGGACGCTCGTTTACATTTACTCATGTGACACAAGGGTACACGGAGTGTCTGAGCATTTACAGTAGGGCTTTGAAAGAGCAGCCGATACACTTGAGTTGCCTCCCACTTGTACATTATTGCAGTATGTTGATGACCTTCTTTTAGCTGCAGACTCAGACGTTGCTTGCAAGGAGGGCACCGTGTTGCTGCTTATTCATCTAACAGAGCATGGGCATAAAGCTTCATTGAAAAGTTTTCAATATTGTCGACAGGAGGTCGCCTATTTAGGCTATCTCCTGTCAAAGGAGGGAAGAAGATTGACACCTGAACGGATAAAAAGCATCTCTAGCATGTCTGTCCCAAATACACAGTAAGAGGTTAGAGCCTTGATAGGAATGGCTTCTTACTCTAGGCAGTGGATCCCAAACTTTTCACTAGTGATACAACCAATGTTGGCATTGACAAAGAAGGGCATTTCTTTGCCACTACCGTGGAACTTGGAACTCCAAAAGCTTTTGATCTGCTCAGAACTGTGCTGTGTTCAGCACCAGTTTTGGGCACACCAAAGTATGATAAGGCATTTGTGTTGTATGTGCGTGAATGTGATGAATGTGCTTTGGCTGTGTTAATGCAGGAGCATGAAGGTGGGGGAAGAATAGACTGTGCGGTTATTTTTTCCTCCACACTTGATCCTGTTGCATGCGCTATTGCTGCGATGTCTGAGAGCTGTCGCTGCTGCTGCTGCGTTCGCGAAGCAGAGTGAGGGAATGGTTCTAGGCCATATTTAACTGGCATGACACCTCACTCTGTAGATGTTCTATTAAATATAACCCAAAACACAACACCTTACTTCCGCACGATCAACTAAATATGAACTGATCCTATTTGCACCGCATATTTAAATTGAAAGGTGTTCCGTATTGAATTTGGCTGAATTGATTCCTCTTCCGCAAGATATTGCTTGCACTGACGAAATGTCACAGGACTGCCTTTATACCACAGGGTAACAAATTAAAGGCAGGATTGATTTAAATGATGCACCTTTGAATGATCCACAAGGGGAGCTGATTTTATTTTATGGCTCTTGCTTCAAACTTCTGGATGGTTCATCTACTGCTGCTTATACCATCACTATACTAAGCAAGATTGTGGAATTCAAGAGAATTTCGCATAACTCCGCGCAGGCCGCAGAGATTATCGCATTGACTAGAGCTTGTAAACTTTCCGAAGGGCTTAGAGCAAATGTATATGCAGACAGCCAGTATACCTTTGGGGCATTTCACAACTTAGGTAGACTATGGGCAGAGAGAGGTTTCTTGACCTCACACGGAACTAAAATCCAAAACGGTACCTTGGTAGTTCGGCTACTCTCAGCACTTGCGCTTCCTACTCAACTAGCAATCATGAAGTGCACCGCACATCAGAAAGTAACAGATGATATGAGGAAAGGAAACACTTTTTCTGACAGAATAGCCAAACAAACTGCTACTGATTTACATTCTAAGATGTATGTACTGGACCCTACAAAAGGGGTCACTAACACTTGTGTGATAGATGAAGGGATTGGTTGCATAAAAGAAATTCAGGCTGACGCTACCCCAGATGAAATCAAACAGTGGGCTGAGGGTCCAGCAAGTTTAGATGATGAGGGTCGTTGGGTAGACACTGAACAATATAAATGGATACTGCCCAATGCTTATGTTACCGCTATGATGACAATGTCTCATGGTCCAACTCATATATGTGTCAGAAAGATTTGTAAATTGTTAGAACCTGGCTGGGTTAATGTTAATATTTCAAAGACTGCTGAGCGTTTTGTCCAAAACTGCATGGTATGCCTACATCATAATATTGGTGAAGGAACACCGACACCAAGGGGTAGTTTAGGCCTCCCTTCTATGCCTATTTTTGGATACCAGAGCGCTCGTTACTAAAAGATATAGAGAATTTGCTCCTTTCTGAATACTGTGACCAGTTAACTCAAAACTTGTATTTGATGTATCAACAGGTGCGAGAAGCCCTCCCAGTAAAATACAAGGGGCCAGGTCAACGACTTCGACCCAGCAACTGGTGCTAACTAAAGCATTTGAAAGAGCATCCTGTCTCGCACCGCGCTAGAGAGGACCGTTCCAGGTCCTGTTGGCCACACAGACCGCTGTACCAGTATCCAGAAAGAGACACTGGATCCACGCGGCTCACCTCAAGAAGATACCTTTTCCTCTGCCACTTGACGAAGGAGAAGAGAAGGAGACTGTTCTGTCCTTATGACAAACCTGTTTTGAACAAAAGCAAGGGTGTTTTGGAGATTCTTCCTGAGCCCGTGGTGTCTGGGGAGACTGCTGCTTTGTCTCTGAATTCTTCTTCAGATCTTTCTGCACCCTTGAACAATCTTGCCTCTGTTTCACCACTCCCATCAGGAAGCAACAACACTTTGTTCGCAGATCAAGCCGTACTCAGAGTCTTGAGGTACGATCTGCATCCACGGCATTAGACTTTACAGCACAGCAAGGCTGTGCCCACAGGAAACCACTGCTGAGCTAGTCCCTTGCCACTCTCTCACTGAAACATAAGTAAGTGGCCGGGACCGGCAAAGCTATCTTCTATCAAGAAAAGCCACGTGGTCAGGAGATCAATAACAAACAAAACTTAAGGAGTCTGTTGCAGAAACTTTTCAAAACAAACTTTGAGGAACAATGCCCGTCGCTAACTCTACTCTTACGGAGCAACCGATCGGTCATGTGGCTAACAAAGACATTCACCATCAAAAGTCATGGTCCTTGAGGACTTACTGTTTTCTTGTGATAATGTTAACTGGTCTAACAGTTGTGATAGCTCTTGGGTTTTGGTACATTGAAGGGATGCGTCCACCTGAGACTTTGTTACCAAATGAAAGTATTCCCACTATGTCTTCACCTTTCATGCATCTGCACACTCTACCTCTTAGGGATTCCCAACAAAGACAGAGTTACCACAATAACACTCTTTTACTTATCATGAATGCGACTCATGCAATTCTCAATAGAACAAATTGCTGGATATGTTTATATTTGCCACATCACGGAGAAAAAGGGTTGGGCTGGTGTATTCATCCTCTTCCTTTGACTATTGCATGCTATGCCTCTCTAAGGGCACTATTCTTTGGTCGTTGGAATGATAGCATCTCTGGGAACTTCGATGGGACTAACTTGAATGAATTTGAAAGATGAGTCCTGATGCCTCTGGGATGTTCCCTTTTCGCAAATAGTAGCAAACTGAATGTTGCTTCTATTAGGCCTTTCGATAGACTTTCTAGACCTTTCAAATCGTTAATTTCTTTCAAGATGGCTTCCGTAGGCAACCGGGATGCCATGCCCCCTTCTTACACTATCAATCATAGCCCCAACTCCATTTCCTCTGTATGCAAAGGGATGGTTCTCAGCCAATGGGTATTTTTGAGGGTTGCACCAACATTGCAAATCTAACTAGTAGGGACAAACCTTTGTATGTAGGTGATCCCGTTTATTTTGTCTGTGACAATGAATCTTATCCTTTGTTAACTAGAGATTGCCAAGGTACTTGTTATTTGGGAATCTTGCTACCAGGGGTATTTGTAGCTAGCACCTCTGAGGACTCTAGAGCTCGTCCAAGGCGGGACGAGAGTGGTGATACTCCTTCACAGGTCATAGGTGATGTAGCAAAATCCTTTGTGCCATTTTGGGGACAGATCACAAACTCTGAGGATATTAGGAGACTGGTAAGAGTATTGGAGAAAGCCATCAACCGGACCACTGATATACTATACAATATGACATTAGAACAAAAAGCAATTATATTAGTGGCTCTACAGAACCGGGTGGTGAAGAATTAATGGCAATTGATGTTTTTTAATCCAGAAACTCAGAGTGTTCCGATTATGACACATGGTCATTGTATGGTAAGAATGTTTGAATTATGCTCTTGGCTTAGGCCAAAAGGAGGGTTTCTTAAACCATATTTGCATAAATATCATGATTATGAATATTGTCCTAAGCCATTTCGCATTTGTATTAAAACCTGCAGTTAATTAGAAATGACTTCAAATGCCATTTTGGAAAATATCCTCCGTCTTGATTCTAACTTCTGCTCTCTGTTCAGTAATGATTAACCATGTTTTCAGCTGCCAGAGCAGAAACGACCTTTGAGCCTATGTCAACACTAGGGCTGGCAGAGCAGACTATTTGTCCTGTGAAAACAGACCTTGTAGTCAGAATGAACTCTCACTCAAAGTGTTATCTATGTCTACAAACCTCATCCTACCTCAAACAGTGATATACAATGCATGTAAACTAATGATGTGTGTTTTTGAAGGAATCCTTTGTACATCTCTTGAAACAGGACTTAGTCTAAAAAGCTAAAGATCCACACAGCTGACTACAACAAAGTCTGTCAGTATGTTTAAGGAACCTTGGAGCCAAAGTGAACTTCAATTTTAAGTTTTGTCTGCATCAATAGCCTCAGGCATATTCAAACATAAGAACTGAATGGTAGACAAACTGGAACTATGTACCTTAGCCATAAGCTATTGAATTTGTTTCTTGAAACTAGGATCAACTTAAGCTGGAGAACAAACAACACCATTGAATCTTCAAGGATGGGACAACATGCCAAAATACAAACCAATATTGAATATTTGTTATGTGAACTGGGCACAAACCCAAATTTGTAACCTATTAGTTTGGAAATGGGCTGGGCTATGACCAGGACTATGTATAAATACTGCATGTTTTGTGATGACTAGTACTCACTCCCCTCACAGTGTTTTCTGGTACACACTGCGAGGTGTTTAGAGCCAGATAGATATCTGCTTTGATATTTGAATCTGTACAGAATACATTTATATTCATGACTTCGTGACTGGCAGATCCAATTTTTGGTGGTACTAAGCCTCGATATTCCTTGCTTGAACTTACACTGCTGCACCGTATGATTGTGTGCAACGTCCTGTTGTGAGACTGCAGGTGGATTCGCCGTGCCTGCTCCCTTCCTTGGCTATTCTGCCACATGCCTTGACTTCTGTACGTGCGTGCCAAACGCCCTGTCATTCCACACAGCCAACATACTGGCAGAGGTCAGATTATTTGTCCATTTGACATACCGAATTACCATTTTGCACGTTTTGGAAGCCTCCTTGATTACCTTGGAAACCTCCCTGATTGCTCTGCCATCCTCTTCCTCTAAAACCTCTTCCCCTCAGGTAAAATCCTAGGTTACCCTGGTTGTTCTGTTGTGTATTAGCCACCTGTTGCATGTTTTGTTCAGCTGGGTTAGTTAGCATGGCTCCTTCGAGAGACTACTTTGATAATTTCTTTTGCAACAGTTTTGCTTCCTCACCCTTTCGAGTCCCCTCCTTTTTTGATTCTTTTCTTGTAACAATCTAAAGTAATGTGTGATAGTTAACTGTATTTCAGCCCAAGGTTTAGCCTCAACTCCTACCAATTTCTTGAGCTGTTTCTGCACTGGTTCTGGCAACCCTTGGCACAATATGTGATAAAATACAGGTATAGATTTTGTCCAAGATTCATGCATTTCGAGTACCCAATCATCTTGGAAATTCTGGATATAAATTAACGGATCTTCTGACTCCTTAATTTTTCAAGTCATTATGGCTCCCATATCAGAAGTGTCTGGGTAAAGCACTTTCCATACTGCTGCTCTGCAATTGTTAAATGGTGCTCCGTTGTGCGCATTGTTAATTGTGGTTACACCAGGGTAGCCTGCCCGTGTCCACACATCGTCTGCTCTCTCACCAAGTATGGCGACCAGGAGACCTTTAATGTCCCCTATAGCTAGCGTGTTTCCCCCTGTTATTCTTTCTAACTCATGTATCCATTTTCCGGCACCCAATGTCAGCATTGGAAACTTGTTCATCAGGTTTTCTCGATCCATGTGTGCCCATGGAATATATTGTGGTCTTGCTCCCCCCTTTTCTAATAGCGGAAATAGGAATGCGCAGCCTTCTTTCTCTTCTCTCATAGCTCTCCTGTCTATCGCAGGGCTAATATTCCTGCATCGCCGTCTGCCTGGCAATGTCCTCAATCTGTCTACATAGGCTGGTGACGACACCCCCCTCTGACCATGGGGTGTTCCTTCATGCCGGTCAGACTGTGCAGAAGTCTCTGATGTCCTCGGTGCGGACTCGCTTGCATCTGACCATTGTACCCCTTTGTCCCTTGGGAGCCGTCTTTCACGCCGTCTCGCTTCTTCATTTGCCTCGCGCTCCTCCTCTTCGGAGTCGGACATTTGTTGTTCCCAATTCACGCAACTCCTTGTGTTGTCATCCTTTCTACTGATTTCTAATCTGTCCAGGGACAGTTTCCTACTCCCACTACTTCAGGTGGCATCCTCAGTGTCGTACAGCTGAGTGCTTTCCAAGCGCTCGTCTTCCCCCTCTCATTGGGATATTTGTTCTAGCCCCATTTCATCATATATTTTATCGATTGTTTCCCCTGATGCTTCTGGTGTCGAATTCATCTTCAATATTTGCCCTAGACGTGCCTGGTACTGAGTCGTACATAGGAAAGAATTCTTCAATGTCTTCCCAGTCTACCACTGGATCAGGTTTTTTAACTTCCCTCTCCAGATATTCGAGAATGTGTTCCCTCTGTCAATGCTTTCGTTCGATACCATCATCAAATTCTTTGCGCTTCCTCGCCTCTTCTCTGACTCTATCTTCTTCCATTCTCTTTTCACTTCTAGGTTCATCTATCTTTCGTATCTCTACATATCTTTGTCTCCTTATGCTTTATTCACGTACCCTTTGCTCTTCTTCCAACCTTTGCTGTTTCTGTCTGTTGTGGTCATAGGCTTCTCTCTGTTTGCAATCAAGCTGTTTTTCTTGCTCTTCGCGATATAGCAGTTTCCTTCTTATCCTTTCGTCCCTTAACTCCTTCTCTTTCTCTTTTCTCTGTGCCTCATCTATCCTCTCTTCAGGTCTCACATCATCAATTCCTTTCCCATCGAGTTTCAATAATATTTGTCCTCCCATCCATCTTTTGCGAATGCTATCTCATCAGTTCTGTCTTCACTTCCTTTCCACTTCTTTCCCTCTCTCTCCTTATCGAGAGATGCAGTTGGCTGTGCCTGATCCTTTCCTGATGAAAATGAAGCCGATTCATGGTGTGTTAACACGTGACCAGCCAGGCACGAAGAGATACCACCGCCTGATGTCATCCAGAGCCCGAGGATGCCATAACTTTTCCTGATAAGAAGTTACAGTTTCGAGACCATCCTCAGCCAACTAATTGACACATAGCCCTAAACCACTGATTGATGGAAAGGAGGCAGGGCCAATCCTCGGGCACTAGGCACCTGGGTGTCCATTCTACAATGCTGCTAATTAAAGTCGAGATTTATGTTTAGGGGTCTAACCTGCCCAATCACAATGGACCATGTAATCCAGGGTCCTATAGACACTATAACCAATGGGACGTCGTACTTGTAGTGACATAAATCATGTGTGATGTAGAGGGATGGGCGTACACGCCCACCCAATAAGAGTTATCCAATCCGCATGCTCTGTTACCATATACAGATATAGTACCTATAGTAAAGTTACCTTTCCTAACCAATTATATTGCATGACGAATTTGTAGAGTTAAACGTCAGTGATGACAAGTTTAGACTATAACTGTTGCTGTTTGAACGAAGTTCGAGGAAGTTGGAGCAAGACGGGTGATCGCAATGCTGCTGATTCCCAATTGTTTCCCTGTTTGATGTACTTGTCATTAAACAGACTTCCCTTTGCCAAACTCATTATTGAGTCGTGTTGGAGTAAGTAAATCCTGCACCCCCATTCCTCACCTGGTGCAGCTATCTTGTATTATAGGTACTCGAGAGTGAGCACTGACCTGTGGGCCCGTCAGTGGAAACACCGCCCTCCTGTACACTTGGTAGTGTGATGACGGTTTCGGCCTTCAACTATTGATTATATAATTCTAAGACACCTATAGACCAACAGCACGAAGTAACTCTAGGCCTTCGGCAATATCACAAGTCCTTTCGCCATTCCGACTGAGTAGACTGAGAAGCTTCCCGTGGACAATGATAGTGTAAGTCCATAAAATCTGCAGTGGGTCTGAAGGAACCTGCTTTCCAAGCATAACACTTCTCATTCCCACGGGCAGCCAATCGGACAAAAAGACCGCAAGAGGCTGAAGAGGAAGGGGCGGTGATCCAGAGGTCCCACAGAGGAAAAGATGCGAGCGGTGAGTGAAACAATAAACTCGTTACTTTGGCAAATGTCTTGTAGGCATTAGAACAAGTAAGGGAAAGGTAACGGAGGGTGGTGGAGAAAAAAATAAAATAGTCAGAAGACTGTATATATATATACGGCTTTAATGACTCGAGTATAATAAAAAGTGGTTACCCGGATAGACACCCGAGATAAAAAGTGGTTACCGGGTGGGCACCCGAGAGAAAAACAAGGGATTACCGGGGGGACACCCAAGAGAAAATGAAGGATTACCGGGGGGACACCCGAGAGAAAACTAAGGGTACCAGGAGGGACACCTGAGATAAAATAAAAGTAAGGATTTGCTTTGTTCCTGCGCTTTAATACAGCGGTCAGAAGAAACGTGAACTCATAGCCCCCATAATGGGGACAACTAGGATACGGTGACGTTTAAAGACATCATCAAAGGGGTTTGTTTAAACTCCATGTCGGGGTATTGATTAGAAGGCAGGTATATGTGTGCCCAGCTGGTGTCCGTCTAGTCCATCTAGTCTGTTAAAAGTCGGTCCTGCGAGTCTTGTTGTATGTCAAATGTAAAAAGAACTGTATCATTGATTGTTTGAAATGCAATTTGGTTTTACGCGATTCTGTAACTAAGAGGGAATCGCCAATGAATTGATGGTTTTGAGTAAATTGATGGTATACATTTTGGCGGGAAAAAGGTGAATTGGAGCTTGCGTATTTGGTGCTCGCTCATACTATCGGTAGGATAAAACCTACATAAATATTGGTGGTGACGAAATTGGGAATGGAGGAAGTTACCCAAGCATGCACCTAAACTTAAAAAGTACAGCACAGAGTGGGTTAAGGGTACCGCCCACAAGATGTTTATGCCATGGCCACAAAATGGGTCCTTATCTAAAGCTGTTTTACAACATATGACGACTTACCGACATGCCACATACACAGGCAGAAAATTAGAGAAAAGCCTCGCTGTTCTAGAACTTTGGAAGATGTTCGAACAGACGAAGGAAGAAGAACCACCCGCAGACTGGATATTAAAGCTATGCACGGAGGGGGGTGAGACGCCTACCGCACCACCATCCCTGCCTGAGCCAGTCATCGAGGGAAGTAAGTCAGAGAGACTCTACCCGCTAAGAGAACTAAAGGCAGCCACGGGGTATAGCAACCCCGCATATGAGTCACCTACGTACAGTAGTGACGACATCAAAGAGAAGGAAACTAATCTTACCTCCATGGCCCCGAGGGACAAGGAGAGACGTGATGATGAAAGGAAGGGCCAGGCACAGGGTTGTGCACCTCTCGTTAAGGAGAGAGAGGGGAAGGGAAGCGAAGGTAGAACAGATGAGATAGCATTTGCAAAAGACGAATGGATGGGAGGACAGATATTATTAAATTTAATGGAAAAGGAAGTGATGATGTGAGACCGAGAGAGAGGTCTGATGAGACGCAAAGAAGGGAGAGAGGAAAAGAGAAGGAAATGAGGGATAAAAGGATAAGAAGGAAGGATAGGCTGAAGCGAGAACAACTATATTGCGAAGAGCAAGAGAAACGGCTCGTTCGCAAACAGAAGGCAGCCTATGACCAGTACAAACAGAATAAGCAAAGGTTGGAAGAAGAGGCAAGAGTAAGTGAGAAGAGAGTGAAGAGAAGAGAAAATGAGGAAAATAGAAGGGCAAAGGAAACTAGAAATGAAAGGATGAGGGAAGTAGATAAGGCTAGAGAAGAAGCGAGGAAGCGCAAGGAAATAGATGAGGAAATATAATGTAAGCGCAGACAGAGGGCACGGGATCTTGAATATTTGGAGCGGGAAGTTAAAAAATCCAATCCTATTGTAGAATGGGAATACATAGAAGAATTCTTTCCTGCAAATGACTCGGTACCAGGTACAAGTGGGGCATATATTAAGGATGACTTCGACACCAGAAGCATGGGGGAAACGATTGATAAAATATATGATGAGATGGGGCTGGAAAAAATTTCCCAAGGGGGAATGGAAGACGAGCGCTTGGAGAGCACTAAGCTATATGACACTGAGGATGTCACCCAAAGTAGTGGGAGCAGGGAACTGTCCCTAGACAGGCTGGAGATTGGACAGAACGAAGAAGGTGCAAGAGGTTGCGTAAACTGGGAACAATCAGAATCTGACTCTGGTGGGGAAACGGAGGACGAGGCACACGAAGAAGGGAGACAGCGTGAAAAGCGACTCCCAAGGGACCAAGGGGTGCAATGGTCAGACGCTAGTGAGTCTGCGCCCAGGACATCGAAATCTGCTGCACAGCCTGGCCAACATGAGGGGACTCCCCACGGTCAGAGGGGGGTGTCAGCACCTACCCATGCAGACAGATTAAGGGAATTGCCAGGTAGACGGCGCCACGGGAATGCTACCCCAGCAGTAGACAGGAGGGCTATGGGAAAAGAAAAGGAAGAATGCGCATTCCAATTCCCGCTGCTAGAAAAGGGGGCAGCAAGACCACAATACATTCCATGGCCACACATGGATCGAGACAACCTGAAAAATTAGCTCCCAATGCTGACATCGGGAGCCGGGAAGTGGATACATGAGTTAGAGAAAATGACGGAGGGGGTCACCTTAGCTATAGGGGACATTAAGGGCCTCCTGATCGCCATACTTGGTGAAAGGGCAGACGATGTATGGAAACGAGCCCATAATTAATTAACGTAACCATAATTAACACTTCCCATGACAGAGCGCCATTTAATAATTGTAGAGCAGCAGTGTGGAAAGCGCTACGAACACTGTACCCAGACACTTCCGATATGGGAGCTATAATGACTCGGAAAATGAAAGAGTCAGAGGATCTGTTGATTTATATCCAGAATTTTCAAGACGCGTGGGTGCTCGAAATGCATGAGTCTTGGACGAAATCTATCCCTGCATTCTACCATATATTGTGCCAAGGGTTGCCTGAACCCGGTGCAAAAACAGCTCAAGAAATTGGTAGGAATAGAAGCCAAACCATGGGTCGAAATCCAATTGACAATTGCACACTACTGTAGATTGTTGCAAGAAAAGAACCGGAAAAAGGAGGCAACTCGCAAGGGTGAGGAGGCGAAGCTGGTGCAAAAGAAATTCTCAAAGTATGCTCTAGAGGGAGCCATGCTGACAAGCCCAGCTGAACCAAGCGCACAGTTAACAGCTAACCCATCCCAGAATAACCAGGGTAGTGCGGGATTTTACCTGAGGGGTAGGGAATTCAGAGGAAGAGGATGGCAGAGTAACCAGGGAGGTTTTCAAGGTAACCAGGGAGGTTTTCAGAACAACCAAGGTGGCTTTCAAAATGTGCAGATGGGCAGTCCAGCTACGCCAGATGGACAGATGGACCGACCACCGCCAGTGTGTTGGTTTTGTGGAATGACAGGACATGTGGCGTGCGTGTGCGGAAGCCAAGGCATGTGGCAAAATGGCCAAGGGATAGGAACAGGCATGGTGAATCAGCCTGCCGTCCCACAGCAAAGCGGTGCACAGAATCACACAGTGCAGCAGCAGACGCCAGGCTTGCAGCAGGGTGTGCAGCAAGGGATTCAACCCTCGAATATGGGGAACCCGCCACAGGGACAATCCCAACAGGCACCGCCACCACTGCCTCAGGGAGCAAACTCCGGAGCGGGAGTTATCCATGGAAATGAGAGAAATCCACAAGTATACAGTGGCCCAAACCTATATATGAAATAGGACAGCTGACGGGGGACTCTGATGTGCTCTATCCTATCAGTGACACCAGACCCTAATAGGGAACATATGGTGAATGTCGTCATAGGGGGTAAAGAATATTCCTTCTTAGTTGACACGGGTGCAACACACTCGTGCATACGAGAAGGCAAGTTTTCCTTGTCCGGCGAGGCCATAGATACTCAGAGTTTCACAGTGAAAGGGGCCCCTGAGGGACCCTCGGATATGGAAACAAGGCACAGTCACCACACTCGAATAGATACGCCAGACACAAGGTTCTGTTATCAAAATCTAGGGTTTATTGCAATACAAAGAATTCCCAGTTGGCCAAATGGTCCCACGCCCCGCGACGTTGTGTCTAACAGACCTCGGGGGACGCAAGAGAGAATGAAACGTGCATCAGTTACATATATACAAACCGAGCACCTTACAATCAGCAATGACAGTATGACACATTTGATGCCGCCCTCAATTCATTTCCCTTTGAATTAGAGGCGATGATTGACCAGTATGACAAATATGACACCTTAGACCACCAAATTTAGTAACGGTTTGCAATCTTCAATTTTACAGACACCATTCTTTATTTGCGAGAACACCGCGTTTCTGTTTTTCATGGGCAAGCTGCGCGTAGGCGACTGGCACATACCAGACCTCACTATCTCTTAGTTTCGATTCTCGCTCTAGAGGTCAGCCCGCTCTCCGGGGCCTCACTGGGCTCAGAAAGGGGGGCCATAAAGAAGATCATAATTCAACTCTTTAAATGCTAGTTTCGTACATTGCTATTCTTTCAGGAGACTCGCTGGCATTCGTGTACTGATTAAATGCCTTGCTCCTTGTCTTCAAGGATATGTGAGGGAGGGAATCGGGCATTTCTGTCTGGCTCTCCAGTGTAATGTTTAAACATGTTTCTTACCCTTGGACCATTGAAGCGAAATAATATCTACAGCAAAGCAGTTTTACATGAGGCAAAGTGGCAACGTTAGAGAGAGCAGAGAGAGAAAACAAAAAGGCGATTCTGGTCATCTTAAAATGGCCTCACTCTAGTTGAACTAGTTGAACTAATAGCTACATAATAACTAATGAATATGTATTCTTAACACTGTAAATGAATGGTTGGTCTTCAGCCAACCAATTATCAATAATTTCCGGGCCCTCAAGGGGTGTTTGGTTTTTCTGGACTGACAAACCCTCCTCTTGGCCGTATGCCAAACGTCTCATCCATACATTGCATCCTCCTCCGACCAGGTATTTGGATTAGATTCGGAATCTGATTCGAATTCGGACTCATATACACTTGTTGTCTCCTCGTTATTATTATCAATATCAATTGCCATGAATTATTTAAGGGTTTCAGATTTGTTACTATAGCGAGTGCTTGATTTAGTAATGTTTTTTCGTTTCATCATTTGTACACACTCTTCGCTGATTTCAGTACCTATTATGGGGAGACAATGTATGCAACAACAACATGTCACGAATATTCCTAGGATTGCTACTAGGATTGCAAATAGCTTCCATCCCCAGGATCGCAGCACTTCCCAGAACCAGGAGCTTATGTTCAATTCCCAGCCACCTTCGGGGGGGGGAGATCAGAGCTTAACACATGCAATTTTTTTATTGCCTCAAAAATTGTGGGCGAGGAGTCACTTACAAATATGCAACACGCTGATCCCACGATTTTGCAAACATCGCCGCGATCAACTAAGATTATATCAAGGGCCATTCTATTTTGCAGTGACGTTAATCTAATTCCTTTTTCCTCGAGAGTCATATTATACAATATATCAGTGGTTCCATTTATTGTTTCTTCCAATATCCTAGACAGTCGTCTTATGTTATAAGAGTTTATCGCCTGGCCCCAAAATGGTATGAATGATTTTGCTATGTCCCCTACAATCAAACCGTCTTCAATATTATGGTGAGGTCGTGACCTGGTCAATTTGGTTATGTCTGATGTTTTTAAAAGAAACACCCCAGGAAACAGAAATCCCAAATAACACGTGCCTCCCCAGTTCCTAGGTAACCAAAGATATGCTTTTTCTCCACATATGAAATACACAGGATCACCCACATATATTGGTTCCACTTCTTTATCAATGAATGCTATATTCCTGCATCTGGTAAATGTTCCTACCTGGAAAGAACCCTTTTTCTTTAAACAGAATGGGACAAAATGAGGGTTATAATTCACTGTATATGAAGGGGGTTCCGCATCCTTATTCCCCTGTGGGTTCATGTGGAATGTGATCACAGAAGTTTTATAAGGTACAGACAATCTATCCTGTGGCATTATTGCTGGTGTAATTAATCCTCTTTTGTGGAACATGGAGCAACCCACCGGTTTCATAATCACTTCCTCGAATTCATTCATATTTGTTTTATCTAGTTGACCAGTTTCACTTTCGTTCCATTTCCCATAATATAGGGCACTCAAAGAAGCATAACGTGCAGAAGTTAAGGGCAGGGGCTGTACATACCATCCTATTTCCTGACCACCATGCTGCGGCAGGTGGGCACAAACCCAATAATTATTTTTTCTTAGGATTGAGTGTGTCATATTCATTATTAACAGCAATGTGTTGTTCCCATATCCTTCTCTATGTTTCTCTTCCATTGAGGACAAGGTACAGGAAATCACATGGACTGGGCTTTCTGTTGTGGAAATGTTCATAATAGGCAAAAGTACTTCAAGAGGGTGTGTTTCTTCTAGGTACGATAATACTGATATGGTCAATATTGGGGCTAATATACTCATTATACACATTATTATGGTTAGACCCAACATACAATTATTTCACCCATGTCCTTTTTTTACCATACTATGTACTGCGTTTAATTCTCTATCAGCATTGGTGCAAGAGGGGGCATTAGCTGGTTCCGACATTTCTTCTCTTCCTTCTTCTTCTGCTGTGCTCGTCGTGACTATCTCTTGTTCATGTGTTTCCCAGGATGTTGACAGAGTTCAATCAATGTCTACTATCTTTTATGCCATTTTGCTATCTGCCTGCATTGCTTTTTCATTTGGCAAGGCCTTCGTGCATTTTCACATTGCCCTATAGTTTCAGAGCAGCTGCCTTTTTACCACGTGTGCCCCGCTTGTTCACTCGGGTTCATGACACATGGATTTAGCATCGAGGAGTTGCGTTTCGTTAGCTGTCTAACTTGCACAACTCTTACGCCACCCTCCTCTAGGCCTCCGGTTCCCACTTCATCCGAAAATAGGACACAGAGGCAAGAAATTCACCAAGAGATGAAAATGTGATCACTCCTTCTTTCTGCTCAGCAGGTTGTACCGATTTGCTCCTGGTACCGTGTGATCAACAAATAGTGTGGGTGCACTTCCAGTCTCGAGCTTGGAGTCAGCCTGGGGCACAATGGCAGATGATGATGGGTGCCCAGGCGACAAAGCAGGCTGTGGCGCAACAGAAGATGGTGGGCGCCACAGAGGTATGCGCTTGATGTCGGCCAGTAGAGATGCAGAATCTGCTGGACAACGTTGAGGCACTCTTTGCTCTTCCGTTTTTATGGCAATTTCATCAGGCTTTGTTTCAGGATCAGGCAGTTTCTGTGGCAAGGGACTGGCAATGGCATTTTTCGTTTCTGGAACCGCTGCTATCTTTTTCTGGTCTTTGTCCCGATCAGTTGACGTGTCGAATGGCGATGGGACTTTCTTGGCATGCGTGGCATGAATCCACGCCTTGTGTCCATCCATGCGTATCGCTGTCTGCGTGGTCAGGAGTATTTGATATGGCCCATGCCACCTGGGTGCCAGTGATGTTTTCCGTTCGTAATTTTGGATTACTACCCAGGTGCCTGGCTCCAATGCATGTCCTGGGCCAGTATACCTCACTGGTAATGCCTCCTGCACCTGCTGATGAATCAAACACAGTTTTTTTTACTAACAAATTACAATAAATGCTGAGTACAGGGTATTCTACCTCTCTCATTCTCCTAGGCTGGGGTGCGCACCACACATTCGCCGGTCTCCCCATTATGATTTCATAAGGGGAGAGCCCAGTTCTGGCCTGCACTGATGTTCGCATACACAGTAACGCTATTGGTAATGCATCTACCCAACTTAGTTTGCTGCCTGCACAGATCTTACTGATTTTGGACTTCAATATTCCGTTATGCCGTTCAATAAAACCGGCCGAACTCGGATGTCTCGAACAATGTAATCTTTTATCGATCTGCAATCCTGCACAAATCTGCAGTATCACTGAACCTACAAAGTGCGGACCATTGTCCGACCATATGACACGGGGCAGACCAAAGCGAGAGAAATACTCTTTTAGCATTACTTTCGCTTTGCTCATAGCTGTGCAATCTTTCAAGGGATATGATTCCACCCATTTGCTGAATGCACATATGATCACCAAAACATACTTCAGATTTTGGCATCTCTCCATTTCTATGAAGTCAAAGTGAATCACTTCGAATGGCATACAGGGAGGTCCAAAACTTCCTGTTGGAGTCACCGTTCCCTTTCCCACATTGTGCTGTAGGCATGTAATGCAGTTTTGTACCAGCCTTTTGGCATTCTTTTTTATAAATGGATTTTCCCAGACTGTGGCTAAATGTTGGACTATTTTCTTCGCACAGATGTGTGTGGGACTGTGAGCCATTGTAACCATTGCATTTACATAAGCATTTGGCAACATCCAATTCCCGCTTTTCTTGTCCACCCAACAACCCTCCAGATCCAGTTCTGCAGAGCCCTTGGCCCATCCCTGTATTTCGTCGGCGGTAGCTTCCGCCTGCATTTCTTTAACAGTCACAATTCCATTTGCTATCATGCAGGGCACTTCCTCCGATTGTACTGTCAACATTTTTGTATTCAAATCAGTGGCAGTCTGTTTCGCAATTTTGTCTGCAAATGTTTTTCCTTCTCCCACTTTACATGTTACTTTTTTATGCGCCTCACATTTCACTATGGCCAGGTGGTTTGGACACGTAAGTGCAGACAGTAATCACACAATCAGAGGGCCATGTTGAATTCTAGACCCATGGGATGTTAAGAAACCTCTCTCGGCCCATAATCGGCCAAAATTATGAACTACGCCAAAGGCGTACTGGCTATCAGTATAGATATTTACGCTGAAGTTCTCCGAAATTTCACAAGCTCTTGTTAAAGCAATTATCTCTGCTGCTTGGGCAGAGTTATAAGGAATTATTTTACTCTCCACAACGCTTCTTAATGTCGTAACAGCATATGCGGCAGTTGATGTGCCGTCAGGTAGTTTAAAACAGGAGCCGTCACAAAACAGTTCCCCTTCTGGTTCTTTGAGTGGTGTGTCACTCAAATCAATTCTCCCTTTTGTTTCTTACTCAGTAACCATTAGGCAATCATCGGGAGGCAATTCAGTCCCACCATTATTTTCCCCGGGCATTGGCATTCATTCTGCTAGATTCAAAGTGCTACACCTCATAATTTGGATGTGGGGCGCGAGCAATACAATTTCATATCTAGTCAATCTAGCAGAGGTGAGGTGTTGCGTCTGCGTTCTTTTGAGTAGAACGTCTATGGCATGGGGCACCATCAAATTAAGGTGTGCCCTAAAACCATCCCTTCTGTTTGTTTCACTGACGCAGCAGCCGCTGAAACAGCTCGCAAACATCATGGTAGTGCGCACGCTACAGGGTCCAGCGCAGAAGAAAAATAGCCGTACGGCCTATTTCTTCCACCTTGTTCCTGTGTTAAGACAGACAACGCGCATCCTTCGTTCTCATGCACAAATAGCCTGAAAACCTTTTCATAATTCGGTGTGCCCAAAACTGGAGCAGAACTCAAAATGGTTTTTAGCGAATCAAATGCTTTTTGACATTCTTCATTCCACTGCAAAGGCATCACAGCATCCTTTTTTGTTAATTCCACCATTGGTTTCACAATTAAAGCGAAGTTTATAATCCATTGACGGCAATAAGAAGCCATTCCTATTATGGCTCTCACACCTTTCTGTGTTGTTGGAATAGGCATACCAGAAATACTCTTTATCCTCTCTGGCGTTAATCTTCTCCCTTCCTTTGAAAGTAGGTAACCCAAATAAGCTACTCCTTTCTGACAGTACTGGAATTTCTTTAAGCTCGCTTTATGGCTATGCGTTGCTAGATGAGTCAATAATAGAACAGTACCTTCTTTACATATCTCCTCCGTGTCAGCCCCGATTAGTAAATCGTCAATGTATTGTAGCAACACACAGTCTGCTGGTAATTCTAACATGTCTAGCTGTTCTTTCAATGCTCTACTGTATATACTCGGACTTTCATTATAGCCTTGTGGAATGCGTGTAAATGTGAATGATCGTCCTCCTAGAGTGAAAGCAAATAAATACCTGCTTTCTTTGTGTACTGGAATGCTGAAGAAAGCGTTTTTTAAATCGATAACACTAAAGTATTTTGCTGACGCAGGGATCATTGCCAAAATCGTAGTGCTAATGGGAATTGGGGGTCTACCACTTTGTTCAGTGCACGGAGATCAATTATGAAACAGTACGGTACCTCATTACCCCCTTTCTTGTACACGGGAAGAATGGGACTGTTACATACACTACCTGTAATTTCTTCAATTCATCCCAATTTCACCAAATCAGAAACAATGCTTTTCAATCCTTTCTCTCCTTCTGATGAAATTTTATACTGCGGAATACGTGGTAGCATTATTCCTTCTATTAATGTAATTTTCACTGACTCTATTTTCAAACATCCCACATCATTGTCATTCATGGCCCAAATGCAAGCTGGTACCTTACTCAATTCCTCTGATAAAGGTTATGTCACAAATTCAGAAGTCGGCATAGTGTGGGGAGAAATAGTCAAAAATACCCCATCTGGTGTACAATGAATAACTGCGCTTAGTTTTTTCAATAGATTCAATCCTAAAAGATTTTCCCCACAATGCTCTGTTAAAAGAAATGGACAATGCTCAGTAAAAGGCCCTATTGTCACTGCTACTGATTTAGACTCAGGGTTTATTACTGGGGTACCTGCGAACCCTACTGAAATATTCTGTCGCCCTGACAGAGGTATGTCTGGAACCAAGTGATGATCTATCGAGCACTTTTGTGCCCCCGTGTCTTCGAGGAATCTATGCTCTTCATTCCCAATTTTCATCTCTATGTAGGGTCCTTTCTGATTCACGGGAATGGACACTGGTTCCGACCCCTGTCCTGGGCTGTCCTATTGGGGTAACAACACATCATCCGATGTGTAGTCTCCACTGTTATTATAATATGCACCTGTCTGGTTATCAAAAATGTTCCCCCCTCTCCCTCTACTTCCCGTTTGTACACCCTGCTGATTTTGACTTTGAGTAGTTTGATTCGGAGCCTGGCCTTGATTCTGTGCACCATTCCCATAATTATTTTGGTGCTGCTGCATATGATTTCTGTTGTGACCATTTGTTCCCATGTGCCCTCTGTGAGGCCTTCTCTGACTATATCCAACTCTATTTTGCAAATGCGGACATTGTGCCCGCCAGTGTCCTTCCTCTCTGCAGTATGCACATTGGTTTAATCCCAAAGGCCCTCCATGCATATTCGAATGTCCCCTACTCTGTGCATTTCCCCTTCCCCTGTTGTGTCCTGTTACCTGCTGGAGTAACACTCCTACTATCATCCGCAGAGCTTCTATTCTTATTTGCAAAGGATACTCATTACATATCTCATTTATCTCTCCTACCAAAGTCCTAGGGCTTGACATCCATCTCATCGTTTCCCCCCACACACACCTGCAATCTTTGTCTATCACCTATCTGTCCCGGTGGCAGCAAATATTTCTGCATATACAGTCCTGACGCTTTCTTCCTGCCTCTCTCAATATTCTTTCTCCAATTTCCCGGTGTGGCGAGTACTTCAGAATACTCTTCATCCAATTAATTCTTATTTCAAACAATCGCTTCACATGCTCTTCTATTTCTTCATCTCTCCCTCTACAACGGGCTAATGCATTCAAATCCAACAATCGTTGCGGTGGTAACTTCCCAATTAACTTTTTCCATTTTCCCGACAAATATTCCCCCATGCATTCCAACAATACCTGTCTTTCGTTGTTCCTTCTGAAGTCCGATGAGTGTAGCTCTCTTTGTGGATATATTTTTTCTATGTTTAATTCATCGCGCCGTCTGGTCTTTCTCAAGCTATTACTCCACTCCTCCTCCTCCTTCTCCTCATCTTTCTCCGCCTTTGACTTATGCCTGCATGCATGTTTCTCTCTACTTCTAAATCGGAGCATTGCTTCCCTCCTCCAGTCCCTAAGGATATCAAGTGCCCCAGGGCTTGCTCTCTTACTTATCAACACCTTTTCCAGATTATCTATACGTTCCATCTCAAAACTCCCATCCCTCGGCCACTGAAGTTTTTACTGTTTTCTGGTTGGCTTATGCCAAGTTTCACAAAACATTATCGCTCCCATACCATACTTTATGTACATATCATAAGCTGGCGTTCCTCCCGGTGGTGCTTCCTGACCAGTTTCCAAAGATTGTTCGCCGCAGCGGAAAAATCCAGCTAAGGTGGACAATATCCCGGCATGTTTTAACCTTACCCTTGGCTAATCAAACTTACTCTGGTTGTTTGATTTTGCAAAATCAACTCTCAACCAATATCAGGATCACTTACGAATCGGGGCACGACTCACCTGATTAGTCAATTTGTCTTTTCAAGACACAATTCGTCTGTATACTGACGCAACCAATGATGTTGTGTCTGCGTATCTTGGCTCTGCCTCGTTTCGGGACCCTCGCCTCCTTGTTCGCTGGCCAGGGACATCGATCAGGGATCAGCGGTGTGCAGATCTGCAATGGAGTCTCTCATCGCTTTTGCAGGGGTGCCCCGAACACCTCTTGATCCTAGCTCGATCGCTCCCGTCCTCGCCGTTCTTACCGGCTTCCTTATTCTGCAACGTACACGATGGAACAATTGGGGGAGGGTCCCTATTCGGGCGCCATCTTGAAAGGGGCCCCTGAGGGACCCTCGGATGTGGAAACAAGGCACAGTCACCACACTCGAATAGATACGCTAGACACGAGGTTCCGTTTCCATAATCTAGGGTTTATTGCAATACAAAGAAGTCCCAGTTGGCCAAATGGTCCCACGCCCCACGACGTGTGTCTAACAGACCTCGGGGGATGCAAGAGAGAATGAAACATACATCAGTTACATATATACAAACCAAGCACCTTACAATCAGCAATGACACAGTATGACACATTTGATGCCGCCCTCAATTAATTTCCCTTTGAATTAGAGGCGATGATTGACCAGTATGACAAATATGACACCTTAGGCCACCATATTTAGTAACGGTTTGCAATCTTCAATTTTACAGACACCATTCTTTATTTGCAAGAACACAGCGTTTCTGTTTTTCATGGGCAAGCTGCGCATAGGAGACTGGCACATACCAGACCTCACTATCTCTTAGTTTCGATTCTCGCTCTAGAGGTCAGCCCACTCTCCGGGGCCTCACTGGGCTCAGAAAGGGGGGCCGTAAAGAAGATCATAATTCAACTCTTTAAATGCTAGTTTCATACATTGCTATTCTTTCAGGAGACTCGCTGGCATTCGTGTTCTGATTAAATGCCTTGCTCCCTGTCTTCAAGGATATGTGAGGGAGGGAATCGGGCATTTCTGTCTGGCTCTCCAGTGTAATGTTTCAACATCTTTGGACCATTGAAGCAAAATAATATTTACAGCAAAGCAGTTTTACATGAGGCAAAGTGGCAACGTTAGAGAGAGCAGAGAGAGAAAACAAAATGGTGATTCTGGTCATCTTAAAATGGCCTCACTCTAGTTGAACTAGTTGAACTAATAGCTATGTAATAACTAATGAATATATATTCTTAACACTGTAAATGAGGCGGTTGGTCTTCGGCCAACCAATTATCATTCATTTCCGGGCCCTCAATGAATGAAGGGGTGTTTGTATTTTCTGGACTGACAACAGGATCTCACAGTAGAGTTCCCTTTACAGACGCACTCCCCGTCTCTGTAGGAGAGTGCGAAATGAATGTACACTTATTGTATTCACGTCAGACCCCAGTAAACATCCTGGGTCATGACTTGATGACAAGTTGAATATTACAATCTCGTTTACCGAGAATGGTATAGTGTGCTCCACTCCAGGAATGCATTATTCAAACGTGTGCGAGATGATCAGAGCATACTCAGGACGTATAGCCATTAGAGCTATACCGTTAGAGCCAGAGGTCTTCGCATATGGTGTGCGGGTGCTCATGACGGGATTGCCAGGCCTCGCAGATAGAACTATGAGGACACCTGATGAGTTCTTATTCAGACCAAGAATACCTATGCATGAAGAAGAGGGACAAGTATTTCCCTTTATGATACACACTGCCACAGTGCGAGGGGAAGTAGCACTGGTTGAAGGGAATGACGACGAAGGTAGACAATGGTGCGCGATTATCGCCATCGAAGAAGGGTATCGAGTGACCGACGTCACTGATGACGATCTGTTCGAAGAACACCCTCACCTAGAAGAGACAAGGGTGGAAGCGAGTCTCACATTTTGGGTCAAAATGATCAAACGGGAGGTACCTCAGAGAATGATGTTGGCACTGATACGTCCAGAGTACTTTGAAAAGGACATGGCCCAAGTGCCTGTCACAGTATGGACTACAGGGCCCTATGATGTAGGCCTCCTGAAAGGGGCAGGAGAAGTGAAAATTAAACTGAAACCAGGAGCAATTTTACCAAGAGCGTGACAATATCCCATGTCCAGAGAAGCGGACGAAGGGATTGCGAAGACAATTTCCGCCATGATGGAAAAGGGCATCGTAGTCATGTCAGAATCACCCTGTAACACAGTGATTTACCCCGTTAAGAAATTGAAGGGAGGGTCTTGGTGTTTAATCCAAGATTTAAGAGCATTAAACAATATTGTTGATGCTGAGTTCCCTCTAGTCCCTAATATCTGCAATTCTATGCAACATACCTACTGAGGCGAAGTATTTCACGGTGATTGACTTAAAAAATGCCTTTTTCGCAATCTCGTAGCACTGTGACTCGCAAGATCTGACATCATTTACTTTCAGACAAATGCGTCTGAAAAGCACGAGACTGCCTCAGGGGTATTGTGAGTCTCCGTCCATTTTCAACAGAGTCCTGCAAATGGACCTAAGCAATGTTGCAGTAGACAGTGTTGTTCTGCAGTATGTGGACGATATTCTGATCTACAGTGTCACTGAGGAACAATGCAGGCGCGATTCTGTCCAGCTACTGACTATACTGGGTGAGAAAGGATATAAGGTTGACAAGGAAAAGTTACAGTACTGTCAACAATAGGTTTTATTCATAGGCCAGCTAATCTCACAGGAGGGGAAAAAGGTAACCCCAGAAAGAGCTGAAGCTATCATGAACACAGCTAAGCCACTCACAATAAAACAGATGCAAAGCTTCTTAGGCCTGTGCAATTATGTCAGAACATGGGTCTTCGATTACAGCTCGTATACCAAGCCCTTACTTCAGGCTTTAAAGAAAGCCCAGGCAACAAGGGAAAAAATTGAATGGACTGAGACAATGGAAAAGGGGTTTGTAGAACTCAAGGGGTCGATTTGTAAGGCCCCAGTTCTAGGGATTCCAAATTATGCAGAGGAATTCTACCTGTTTTCACATACTGATGGCAATTTCATGACGGCAGTACTCGCTCAGCGAACCTCGCTGGGGTATAAGCCCCTAGCGTATTACAGTGGGAGTCTGGACCCGGTTATGAGAGGCCACTTCCCATGCGAACAAAATCTAGCTGCCGCTGCATTCTCCATTGAGAAGCCATCATCCATTGTGATGGAGTGCTCGATGACTTTGTACTTTGAACACTCATTAGTCGCCATACTAGAAAAACCAAAGGGCACGCTGACATCTCAGAGAGCATCCGCCTAGGAGATGATTATCTCTAACCCATCGATTAAAATAGTTCGATGTAAAACTGTAAATACAGCTACGTTCATAGCTGAGCCAGTCACAGAGGGAGAACCTATACACCACTGCGCAAATTATGAGGAATTCTATGATGAAATCCCCAGGGTAAAAGAAAATGCCCTGGCTAGTGGTGAGATCGTGTTCATTGACGGTTCATCAAGAATCGACCAAGAGGATGGACAAAGATACACAGGCGTAGCCGTAATAAAACACCTAGCGAATGGAGAGTTTCAGGTAGTCGTCAGTGTGCGAATACCATCTCACTATTCAGCACAAGCTGCAGAACTATTGGTGCTGATACTCACAATTGAGAATCATGCAGATCAGGAAGTAACAGTGTACAGTGACTCTGCCTATGTGACATCTGCCGTACATGCAGATTTAGCATGTTGGAAAAGGAGGGGCTACCTCCGAGCAGACGGCACACCAGTGCAAAATGCAGCCTTATTGGACAGGTTGATAAAAGCACTACAGCTCCCAGTGGGCATAGCGGTCGTGAAATGCGCCGCCCACACCAAAGGGACAGATTTCATGTCACGTGGAAACCATGAAGCGGACACGGATGCCAAGCGTATGGCATCCAAGAGTGAAACAATCGTGGAGGTGGCATGTACCCGTGAGCGTATGATGGTAGCACAAGCCACACCTGAGGCCTATAGCAACATGGGGCAGACTCAGATAATGGAGCTCCAAGGGGAGGCACCTCAGGAGGATAAGAATTTATGGAAGCGTTGAGGGTGTTCCTTAAACCCCTCCGATGGATTGTGGAGGCAAGACAGTAAACCAGTAATGCCTGTCACCCTAGTAAAGGTAGCATTGGAGCAATTACATTACCCTATGCATAGGTCAAAAGAGAATCTAGCTGCAACGCTCGCAGAAGACTTTTTTACACCGAATTTGGCCGAGCATGTCGCATTTTTTATGGTGAACTGCATAATATTCCAGTAATTCACAGCTGGGCACACATTAAAAGTAGTGAGAGGAGTCATCCGCCAGCCCAATGGGCCTTTTCTTTTCAACACTTGCATATCGATTATGTCGACATGATTCAAGTGTGCAACGGGTACAGGTACTTAATTGTAGTGGTGTGTCCATTCTCTAGATGGATAGAAGCAGGTCCCTGTACACACCTAGACTCAACCTGTGCTGCTAAGTTCCTGGTGAGGGAAGTGTTCCCTAGATGGGGTTGTGCGAGTTAATGAGGTCGGATAACAGGACTCGCTTTGTCAATGCAGTATTTGAACAGATCAGCTTGTTGCTTGGTGTAAAGCACACGTTCTCGTCAGCGTATCATCCTGAGGGTAATGGCGTATGTGAGAGACTCAACGGCTTGTTAAAGGAAAGGATAGCCAAGTTGAAACTCACATTAAAAAAGGGATGGCTGCATTGTCTACCACTGGCATTGTATGCACTTCGGAACCAACCAGGCTCCGACCATCATCTCACGCCGCACGAGATAGTCATGGGCAGAAGGATGAGGACCCCTCTTACCCCCCAAGAAAGAGCTAGATGTGATGTCCATCCAACAAGAGAGGTCCTGGGGACAGAGATGCAGGATTATTTGAACTGTATGACATCCAGCATCTCTGTCATTTCAGGCCAACTGCAGCAACGGCGAAAGGGTTGCAATGCAGCACAAAACACATCAGGAAGTGCTGAAACAGACACCGCACAAGGTCTATGTGCGCCTCTCATCTTCCCTGGTGATGCTGTGTTGATAAGGAACTTTACGAGGAAAAGGTGGGAAGAGCCACGAAAGTCCAAAGGCCAGGGCAGAAGGGCATGACTCTTCCTAAATGACATTAAACCATACATCAGAGAAAGCCCTCCAGCTGCATCTAACTGCAAAGAAACCACAGACAATAGGGAAGGACCTCAGCACGTGCAGACAAGATCCTTGGTGTGGAAGAAGTACGCATGAGCAGCAAAATCAAGGCAAAAAAACTTTATTGTAAAATCAGGGCTTCAAAACTGGACAGTTCCGCTGGAAAAAAGAGAGAAAGGTGATAAAGGACAATAAAACAAACACTCTGTGCATCTCAGTTGCAGGGAAAAGAGAAACACATCCGAAGCCACAACAACGTTGGTAACACAAACCTTTGAATCAAGTCACGCAAGCAGTGTAAAAACTAAGCCTCTGATAAATTACAGACAAGACTTTGTTTACAGAATTTTATCTCCCAGCATAATTCTCACGTGGGAGGTACTCACTTATTTCCAGTTGGTGGTGATATTGTATCCATCACTTGTAGGGAGAGCAACCAGTGTCACAGACTTTATTCGAGATCCTGCCAACAAGAAAGTAATCTGGCAACTGCTGACTGTCATCGCAGAAGCCTTCGCCGAGTTACCCGAGCTCAGTGAAAAGGACACACATGCTTCCACCACAGGCAGACATTGAAGAACTCACCTTCACGCTGTTCTTTCGGATAATCGAGAAATGCCCAGGACTTGTCGGGAGAACGACTGATACCCACACATTCATCAGAGACCCAAGAAACATTGAACGATTAAACCAGCTGTGGACTAAACTAAATTACCTTGTGGCAATCCACACAGCAGGAAAGTGCAGAGACTGTTCGAGTCAAAAGAAAAGCTTGTAATCAGGACCTAGCAAAACAGAACAAATGTCCCTGTCACCTGAGGACACCCAGCTGGCACATAATGTCCTGTTCAGACTAGTAACAGACTATCCAGAAATGGTGGGAAGGCCTGCAGATGTTGATGTCATCAACTTCCTCAGAGATCCATCCAACATCCCACACATGGGCACACTCCTCACCGGCATCATGCTCCAGGTAGAGCTATCTACCTTCCAGTGAGAATACCTGAGGAGATTCCAGTGAAACTTTCTGCCGAGGGACAGATCGAGGAGATAGAGACACAGTTTTTCAACTTTTCGCTGTGGGACAGGTCGAGAAGAGTAATCGAGAACTTCACCAACTTATTTTTCTTTTTTACTTTTATTTTTCTTCTATTCGTCTTATTTTTTCTTATTTTTAAATGTTTACTTTTATTTTTATTTTTGTTTTTATTTTTACATTTTATTTTTGTGTGATTTTTAGCAGTTCCATCTTTTCATTCCTTCGCATAGAACAGGTTCCAGCACGTCCTCGGGACCAAAGCAAATTCAAGGAATGCACTGGGACCTTACCTATTGTAGATATGCTTAATGAATGTGACGTGCCAAAGATGCTAGCCTAATCCTATTCCATAGTTTAGAAAAAGAACTGTACTCCATACCCAGAGACTACCATCATCACCCCCAGAGGGGGGGACACTTGAGAAGCACTCGTAACTTTAGTAATTAACAAACTCTTGAGCAACGAGATCGGAGTAAGGGGGCCCAGAACAGTAACAGTAACTTGGTTCTACCACCAACAGAGGGGCGCCCCCGCTTCCCTGGAAGGAAATGCTGCCAGCTGTCGTATAGGTCCATAATGTGTATATGCATAGTAATTATCATTGTCTTTCTATCATTAACTATCAGAACTGCATTTTTTATTGGTGCACGAAGCGTCCCACGAAAGCACCCAGACTCTATATAGTAATCCCAGTTCCAAGAAAAGCTGATGGTAAAGCAAACAAGCTAAAATTGAATGTAATTAGTAGTGGCACACACACACTTGAGGTAATGAATGAAGAGAAGAGCTGGAGAAAAGGTCAGCACGGAGTGAATGAAAATGTAGCACTGACCACTGCATGCACCCACACACTAAATGCACATGAACAAGGGCAAGTGTCAATGGCAACAGGGCCTCAAACGAAGGCAACAGAAAAAGAGAAACTGCCTACCGAACGACCAGCCCCAGAAAATAGTGGACGTGACCAAGAAGAACCAAGTGAGAAACCAAACAGAGAGGGCATAGAAAAATCCCTCAAAAGAACAGAAGTAGCCACAAAGGAACTCACAGAGAAAACACAAACGCTGATAGATCATTTGTTCCCGTTCATAGTTAGAGCAAAGAAACTGCATGAGGAGCTGAAAGATAGAACTACAGAGACTATAACAGCAAGCACGCATGCTCCAACGCAAGGAACAAGCACCAAGGCTTACGACACAGCCACGCGTTGGGAACTTGGTGAGCCAATGGTGGTTAGAGGATGTCTATGAAAGATTACAAAAGGGAAGGAAAAGAAACACAAAACCTTCTCCTACCACAGCGATACAGCCAAGGAAACCTGCTCCACTGAGACGCCCAGAGTGGAAAAGCAGCACAGACGCATTCAAGGACATAGTCATAGCAAACTACAAAAGAACGCTGAGAATCAAGAGATGCCCGCATGAAAAGGACAATGAACTAAACGATTACCTGGACAGCACAGCACATCTAGGAAACAATATTTGGTACCAACACATGAAGGAAGTGGGGAGAAGGCAATCAGAAGGAGAATGCTTCGTCTGTGCACTTCTACTATACAGCATGGGGAAATCCAAGATCTTCGTGGCAGTGGAAACTGATGTCCCTAAGTACCAATGTGCAACACCAGAGGACGATTTACGGGGAGAGACGCCTCACTGATATGGGCCACCGAAAAGGATTACCCAGATGAAGATGGCTACGTCCAGGACATTAAAACAAGAAACAGGGCGCATACCAGGAATTAAGTAATCAAATGAAAACCCTGAAGGTAAAGGATCGAGAACTCGATGGGAAATAAACCTGAGACTGAACGTCCAAGGAAAAACTGCAGAAGAGGCTCAAATTTGGAAGAACAGAGGCCAAATGCAGATCTGGGGAACAGTGGTATCCCCAAATGGATGGGAAGAAGGAGTAGTAATCTTCCGAGCTTGGATGGTCCTTGGAGCCTGCCAAGAAGCAATAGAGAACTCACAGAGGTTATGCAAACCTCCATGGCCGAAATTGGTAAAGCTGCTAACATGGATCGAAGACAGAGGAGGACCTCTGCAAATAGTACAACTGGAAATCCTGAAACTATGCTTCAGAAGTAATGGCACGAGGAAGATGGGAGAGAATGTAAACTGCGGACGAATCTTTGAAGCCCCAGGAATGACACAAGGAACCGCAGTCATTATGGACCATTACTGGGCGTCTGGATCCAAGGCATATATATATATAAGACTACCGAAGAACTGGGGAGGCATATGCACACTGGTGAACGTCCATGTTCCTGCACTAGTGATCCCTAAAAATTACCTGAGTTTGGACAGTTTCCCGAAAGCAGATGCTCATCTAAGGAAAAGGAGATCTGTGGAACTGGTATCCAGAATGAAGAGAGAAAATTACTTTTCTGCCAAATCAGAAGAGGGATTCCATGCGATCCCATACAAACACAGGCTGTTCAGCCTCACCTCAACAGTGTTCACCACAATGCTCTTGCTACACATCCAAGTTGGAGTGAATGCTAAATGGTTGCAGATAACCAGATGAGAGTTATTGCAGACCATCAACACTACCATAAAAGGATTTAACACGATCAAAGAGGAACTAAGAGCAATCCGATTGATGACCCTCCAGAACAGATATGTACTGGACATGATCACAGCGATCGATGGATGGAGGTGTTTGCACAAAAATCGGAGAATCGTGTTGCACATTTATACCATCACATGATGAAGAAAATGGAACCTTAACAGAAGCCATAAGTATGTTGACAAACCTAAAGAACCAGTTGATCGATGAAACAATTGAAGTGGATGATGACAGCTGGTTCGGAGCCCTGTTCTCATGGGTCCCCCAATGGATGGTGGATATATTCAAGTTTCTGGGAGCCCTGCTAGTAATGATACTGCTAGGTTTCTGTGTTATCAAGATAATCATCACACAGTGCAAGAAAACTGTGAAGAAGGCCATTGGGATGAAAATCTTGGTCGATGTTGAACCAGGGTGGAAGCCCAGAGATCTGACGGATGAAGAAATAAGAGACTTTGTGAAGGCCAGCAAATTTGCGCCAGAAGGAACAAAGTTTACATATCCTAAGAAACAAAGAAAGTATGAAGGAAAATGGATCTACTGTAGTCCAAATGTACAATGCCAGCTAATGACATGGAACAAGGATGAACATGTGAAAACAGCAGGAAGTTTGAAAGGAGTGATAAAAATATAGACTCCAAAGATGCACATGTACACACCATCTTGTACAAACCCTGAAGACGATGAACAAAACACTGAAGAATCAAAGGAACTAAATACAAAAGATGAAGCAGAAGTGGTCGATAAACCGACAAGAGGGGGGAGTGTAGAGGAGGTCCCATACATGGCCTGCACCCCTGCCCCTCATTTTGAGGTACCAGGAAAGTACTCGCCAAGGTATGTGACGTATGAGGAGCAGATGAACCAACAAAGAGCTTCACTGGGCCGCTGCCCAGTGTACATCAGAAGAGCCATACCTGTTAAAGCGCCCATAACCAGACAGCCCTGGGCAGCACGGTACCCTATCAGACAGCCATACCAGCAGCTGATACGAAACGATGAGTATCTACAGACTTTCCATGAGAAGACACAAAGATCCCTGATGGAAGGCAAATGGTAATGACACGAGGGCCCGGACAGACTCGCACATGGACAAAGGTAACATGTCAGTGCGAGCAGCCGTGAAAATAAATGCAAGAGACACAAAAGAGGAAACAATGTTGAAACGTAAGGAAAAGTTGCTATGAGGCAAGATGGAAGTAGCCAACCAGTTCACACGTGTAAATGGGCTTGGAACACAAGAAGCTAAGAAAACGATACGCTTGCAATGCTTAGTAGAAGAATAGAGCGGCAAGCGCCAACCATATATCTACCTCAATAAGGCATGCTATAGAAGTGCGACTGCATTTTGTAAAGCAGAAATATGCCCAGGTGGTCAGAGGCCTAACAGGCTAGGTTTCATATCCCAGCCAAAGCCAGGAAAAGGAGCGGAATTGAAACTCAACAAAGAGCAGCTCATGCCTGGGAACTCGAGGTCAACGAGAGAAAGGAAGGAGAGTGTCAGCTAAGAAGAATCGAAACTTCAGAGCATACGAGCCTGCCCCGTGAAGGTCAAGATAAGGAGGCCCAGGCAGGTGGCGAGGCCTAAGTAGAATTAAATACACTAAAAGCTGGAAACTGAAGCAGATCCATGGTGAACTAACACGTGACCAGCCAGGCGCGAAGAGATACCACCGCCTGATGTCATACAGAGCCCGAGGATGCCATAACTTTTCCTGATAAGAAGTTACAGTATCGAGGCCATCCTCAGCCAACTAATTGACACATAGCCATAAACCACTGATTGATGGAAAGGAGGCAGGGTGAATCCTGGGGCACTAGGCACCTGGGTGTCCATTCTGCATGCTGCTAATTAAAGTGGAGATTTATGTTTAGGGGTGTAACCTGCCCAATCACAATGGACCATGTAATCTAGACACTATAACCAATGGGACGTCATACTTGTAGTGACGTCAATCACATGTTATGTAGAGGGATAGGCGTAGACGCCCACCCGATAAGAGAGTTATCCAATCCGCATGCTCTGTTACCATATACAGATATAGTACCTATAGTAAAGTTACCTTTCCCAACCAATTATATTGCATGACGAATTTGTAGAGTTAAACGTCAGTGATGACAAGTTTAGACTATAACTGTTGCTGTTTGAATGAAGTTCGAGGAAGTTGGAGCGAGACAGGTGTCGCAATGCTGCTGATTCCCAATTGTTTCCCTGTTTGATGTACTTGTCATTAAATGGACTTCCCTTTGCCAAACTACTGAGTCCTCATAATTGAGTCGTGTTGGAGTAAGTGAATCCTGCACCCCCATTCCTCACCTGGTGCAGCTATCTTGTATTTTAGGTACTAGAGGGTGAGCACTGACCTATGGGCCCGTCAGTGGAAACACAGCCCTCCTGTACACTGTCTCAATGGATATCTTACTGTCCATGGTTGTCTGGTTATTGGCACTTCAATAGGTATTGCTGTTCTGATGGGCACTGGGCAGAGCCCTAGTGCGGCTCTCTGCTGGTTTATTTGTTCATCATACGTCACATATCTCGGTGTGTACGTTCCTGTTATTTCAAAATGGGTGGCTGGAGTGCAGGCCATATTTGGGGCCTCCTCTACACTGTCCAGACCAAAACAGATGTGGACGGCATATGACCTTATTTTATAGCAAGTCCTCCCGCAAGTCGCCAGTACTTGGTACATCGGGTGAGTGCTCTGTACGGCCCATTAACCATGTTGTTTCACATGCTTTGATGTCTGTACGGATTTCGGCCCATAACATCTATATTACCCCACCTGTTGCCAAACTGTATCCGTAATAGCGCTTTGGTTATATACCATTCCTAGCCTTTGGGGACGCTTTAACGCAGCCAGCACCTACTGTAACCCAATATATTCCTAATCTCCCATAGCGCATTATAGCAAACCCCCGGTGTATCTAAATAAATTGCGTGTGTAATCCGCAATTTCCTTTCACTGCCAGAGTACTCCTCACGACCCCACGCCAACCCTTACTGATGTTACCACGCCTTAGCTACCCTGCCCACTTGCCTATTGTCTATTATCAATCCTAACCTACAATTTTTTGTCAATGACCTTTGGTATGCATTCTGAATGAGCCCTACCGGCACCATTCATTACGAGTTTGGAGGTAGTCATGGCGTTCTTAGCGGCATGTCTACCTCCAAACTAGGTACTGGGTCCGGGTCCCGCAAAAGGGGACTTACCGGGTCATTCCACCGGAATGGTATTAGCACTAGGGCAAACTTTGCCCTGATACAATAATGAAGTGAAAAGGTATCTTTTTTGCACTAGGGCAATTTTTGCCCAGGTGCCTATAGCATGCCAAACTGCACTTGTCATGGTACAATAGTTTTCTAATATATTCCAATGTTTTATAAAAAAAAATAGGGCAATGTTTGCCCTAGTGCTAATACCGTGCAACTTTGCACTTGCACTGGTGCAACGTTTCTGTAATCTGGCCCCTGGTCTGCTAGCGGGCCCGCTCTTCACATCTGGTCTGACCAGGCGTGAAGAGCGGGTCCTACTGCAGACCTCGTAATGTGGCGGCCCGGAATGAACGGTGGCGGTCTCTTGCTGGCACCGTTCATTCCGCGGCCACCTACGTTGTAATGAGGCCCCATGTATCGATCTATAACCAGCATATCTCTACATATTGTCTTTTGCTGATCTGATCTTGTACACTGCAGCCTACTCTGAACAAGCCTATTGCTAAGCGTTGTTATTTCGATGATCCTGTGCACTGCATCTATTATGAACTAGTCTACTTCTTTGCTTTGCTATTTTGATGACCTTGTACACTGCATCTACTATTAGCTAGCTTATTCCTTTGCATTGCTATTTTTGATGACCCTCTGCATTGCAAACTAGCCTATTCCTATTTTGATGATCCTGTGTTTTGCATTTATTATGAACCACGCTGGTCTGAGCACCTTCTCCTCGCCCTCATGGCCACCTTCCACAGAGTCACCCTCGCTATGGCCTCTTTCCTAACACTTTTCCATACCATCACTCTAACCAACTTCCTCCCTCCACTCCAATCTGCCAAAGAACGATATCCTTGCAGATGGTACCTACCCTAGGGACCTATCCAACACCCTACTTAGCCCTACAGAATGGATCCAGCATTTTGCCACACCACCCACCCCACTTATCCCTTGTCCTGTTGACATCAGAAACAAGAGATTAGGAATGCGCTTCCCTAACCATAAGGTGACCATAAGGATGCACCTTCAACGCACACCTTCTAAACTGAAAAAGCGCTTGTCAACTGTCTGCTTAGCAGCAGCAACAGAATTTCCTAACCCACTGACTCCTACGACCACCACCATGGCTTCTTCACCTACTATGGCTTGCTCATCTACGACGGGACCTAGCACAGGAGTATTTGTATCTGCATCATTGCCGCCCACCATCAAAGGAGAACTTAATGCTCGCTCCCTAGTCGCCCATGCTCTCAATATTGCTGACCTTATCTCTGCCACCCGCCTGGACTTTCTGGCCATTACTGAAATCTGGATTCACCAGGCAGTGGGCCTGGCAATTTCCCTAGCCTTCCCAGAGGGATACACTATTATCAGGGCGGATAGAAATTCAGGAAAAGGAGGGGGAGTTGCCTTTATAACAAAAACCCAGTTGGGCCACAGAGCCACCTCCCATACTAGCCTTCCATCTGCTGAACTTTTATCAGTCAAAATCCCACTTACACTTACTCAAACCATTCTTATGCATCTCATCTACCGTCCACCAGGCCCTATATCTTCCTTCGAGGAAGACATCACAGACCTCCTCTCCTCGAATACTAAACTTGGCTCTCAAACTATTCTACTGGGAGACCTTAACTTAGGGTTCCAGAACCCTAACGATACTCACGCCTTAGGCTTGGAAAACTCCATCTCCCAGCTTGGCTTCAAGCACTGAATAACAGAAGCTACACATATCAAGGGTCGAACCCTGGACTGGGTGTCAGACCTCAATTGCTCTACTACAATACACCAGAATGAACCTGTCGCCTGGTCAGACCACCACTTCATATCATTTACTATTCAGGGGACAACACCCCTGAGCCCTACTATTGCCCCCCCCCACTTTCTCTAGAAATTGCCGAAACATCACACTGCCCAACCTTAGGCCTTTAATCAATAACATCTTGGACGCTTCCAACTATAAGAACCTAGATTCAAATAAACTAGTTGACTTGTATAATGATACACTAGAGTCTGTCTTAAAGACCATCGCACGGCTCAAGCTAAAAAAAGCCAAACCAACTGCTCACCTCAGCAAGTGTTTCACCCCTGAACTAAAAATCCTAAGGAACACTAAAAGAATGGCGGAAACCACATGGCGAAAATTGCCTATCATTCATAACAAGGCCTCGTTCTCTAAAGCGGCTGCCTCCCACAAATCTACCATCCTATCTACAAAAAAAGAATCCTACAACACTGGAATCCTCAACGCTAAATCAAGCACCAAAGAGCTCTTCAGCATCTTAAAGGAACTAGAAACTCCAGCACCTCCAACTGAGGATTGCATAAAGGATGCAGCCTGGTGTGCCAAAATCCAGCAAGCCTTAGCTGACAAAATAGCGCTACTTCAATACAAAATAGAATCTAAAAAGAGCAGCCTCTCAAGTAGCCCTTCCTCAAAGCCCTCACATGAGCAACGACCCCCTCAATGCCCGCCTTTTGCATTCACCCAAGTCACGCCTAAAGACGTGGAAGACATTATTAGAGGCTTAAAACCCTCACATTGTCAAGGAGACAGTTGTCCGGCTTCCATCTTTAAGGAAGGAGCCAAAGAACTGTCCCCTTTCATTGCCACCTTGAGAAATTCCTCATTCAAGGTGAGCCTAGTCCCCAACAATATCAAGGAGCTTGGGTTATGCCTCTATTAAAAAAACCTAACATAAACCTTAACATTCCAACAAATTATAGGCCCATCACTACTGCCCCCTTCTTCCTAAAAATTCTGGATAGAGTTGAATTCCTGCAAATCCAGAAACACTTGGAGGAAAACAACCTACTTGGCCTTAGACAGTCCGATTTTCAGCCTAGACATGGAATGGATACAGTCCTCCTGGACCTGAAAATCCAGATGGATGAGGCTAAGGACAACGACAGTCTGGCGATCTTACTGCTGTTAGACCTGTCGGGTGAATTTGACTTGGTCGATCACCATATCCTAACTGGACACCTGACCATAGCAGCAGCCTTCTCCACCAATGCTTTCAATTGGATCAAATCCTTCTTATCCAATCGAACCACCAGAGTCTTTTCACCTTCCGCCTCAGCAGGCCTGATCCCTATACACTGCGGGGATCCTCAGGGCTTTTGCGTCTCACCAAAGCTCTACAATATATTCACGAAGCTCCTCTTCGATCGCTTGGATAACATGGGTGTCATCTACACTAAGTATGCAGATGACACTCAGGTCCTCATCATGCTCACAGGCCTCTATGAAGAGGACTCCAAGTTAATCAACAAAATCTACCTGGAATTGCAGGCTTGGATGGCTGCCAACAGTCTTTGCCTCAATGATGAAAAGACTGAGCCCTTGATCGTCGGAACCCAGGCATGCCTAAATAAACTTGATCCGCGGTACACCTCCTTTAATATTGTTGGAACTTGATCAAACTCGCCAAGGAAATAAAACTTTGGTAGTTTATCTTGACTTCACCTTGTCCCTAAAGAAACAGGTCACCTCTGTGGAGTCTTCTACAGCCTATATTAACAAGCTGATCTATAGCAGTAATTCCCATCTTTCCCCTAGTAGTTGCATAATGCTAGCCAGAGCCTTAGCGGTGTCAAAGACTGACTATTGCAACAAGACAATGGATGGGTTACCCCTTCCTCGCTGGCAGAGGGGAAGCAACAAACAGTATCAAACAGAGGTCAAGCCAGCGGAATATAACTATGTTCAATCAAGGGGACTTGGTCCGACAAGAAAAAGGGAAGAGTGAAAACCCCCTACTTCACACCATAGATCATCCTACAAGAAACAAGGAATCATTTTAAAATACTGTATTTATTTACATGTTGTATATTAAAATACATATTAAACTGTCTAGAGCTCATATTTGATGTACACGTGTACATATATAGTAAAGTACATAGTGTAAAGTGCTTATTTCAAAATGTAACTAAGAAAAGAAAAAAAGAAGAAGAAAACACCATCTAGTTGGTCTTAAACACTTAAATACAAGTGCCAAATCGGATACCACAAGGGAGTGAAGGGGATCACTCGGGTGGGGAGACTTCGGTCACCTGGAAAGATTTAAATAATGCAACAAAAGAAATAATAAAGCAATCTGGACAGAATTAAATAATGAAACAGAAAATGAAACAATGAAGCAATCACGTAATATTCAAAAACACACTAGAGCTAACCATGGGATGCTGTGCGTCAACTACTAAAGTGTCAAGGAAATAGATTACATACAATAAAATATGCCTGGCGCTGTTGGCAATTAGTACTTTCGATGGAAAGAACGCATCTAACTTTAATGCAGATGATGCCCATCTTCTTCAGGATGTAGCATTCCCGTAAACATCATGGTTCCTCATATTTCATCTGTGTCTTTGTTAACACACACAACATTAAAACTAACAATACAGTTTTGTATGTTAAAAGCAAAAATTACACCTAGAACAGGTACAATAAAGAAAGAGGAAGAGGAGGAATGTCAGTCTGCCCTGGGACAAACAATGAGCCCACTGCCCATGTAAATAGCTCATGTGTGTCTCTGTGTTTTCTGTTTTCTGTTTTCACCTTGGACATTTCCCCCTTCCAACATCCATGTTTAATTTTGTGTGCATGTTCGTAATACAGTTTTCTGTTGTTGCACACACGTTTTTTGTTGTCTCTTTGTTCATGGGTAGCATGTGGTTTGCATTCATGTTGCTATGTCTTTGTTATGTGACTGTCAGGTGGGTCGTGGGCATGACTGTGGGGATGTGGCATGCACTCATCAGTCATGCATGGGAGAATGCCTCCCGATGCATGGACGACCACAAACACACAACACTCTCCATACTGTGTGTGCTTTCATGTCATGCTAGTCATCAGCCACTGTGGTGCTTTACATTGCATAGCATTGTTTTGCAGTGTTACTTGTGCATGGTGTTTCCACAGTGGAGCTGCTGCTGTATTCAACTGCCCTGTTGCTGTGCCACTGGTTGTGATGTGCCACAGAATTCTGTGATGTGAATTGTAAGAGGATTCAATTCAACACTACAGCTAAGTCAATGCCTAGTCTGGGCTACTGAATGGAAACCCTTATTGATATATCTTTATGTCCAGTTCATGAGTTCTGGATGACTACCCCTATATAACACCCCTCTCTTAGAATCCCCCTGACCCCACTGAGCCAAGAAGTAGTTCTGTTTTGCAAGTTTAAAAGGTTTATTTGAGAATGTAAACAATATATATATATCACACTTTATAATAAATTAATAACTGAATATCACACTTAATCTGAGCAGTAATCAATAATGGATAGTCTGGCACTAGCACACTTCTTTATAATCAATGATGAGTGGGTATAGGATGGATAAGATAGCAACAATACTTTTATGGTTTCAAATAGATGCAATGTGGAATGAAAATGCAGTACAGAAAATACTCAATATGAGTTCAACAAAACAATGTAATCACTTTTCTCTGGCAATCCACTCCCCCCCCCCTTATGCAATGTAAGGAAATGAAGAGTAGCACACAGTTCTCAGACATGCAATCAAATGTAATTCAGTTCACCCCAGCAAGCTTAGACTACGGATAGAAGTTGAAACACAGACCCAAAATGCTTTTACATGTGCTGGCAATGAAGTGAGGAATATGCTGAAAATGGTTTTAATTCCCTTTAGGAGGTTCAGGGTGAGTGAAAGATACTTGGGATGAGTGCAGGCTCACATTAGCAATGATTCAGAGATGGTGATTAAGAGGCAAACAAATTTTTAGCAAGGAAAGAAATGACTGCTGATGGTTACACGTGGCTGGATTTTTAACCAAATCGCAAATCGCGGCAAAATTCGCAAGTGCGTGAATCGTGATTGCGGGAAAAGTATAAGGAGTAGGAAAAGGTAAGATTCTAAGCTTTCAGAGGAAAGTTAAACTAAGTTCCTAGCCCAAACAGTTCCAGAGATACGGACGATTCAATAAAGGTAGTTTTTCGGATTTAAAGTAAACTCAAAATGACAGGTGACAGCTTGCAGCTTCAGAATTGACAAGTGACAGTGGTGCAGCTTTACAAAATAACAAGTGACAACTTCTAGGAGGCAGTTCTGGTTAGATTAAAATAGTTTGGATTAGATTATTTTAACTAAGAGATCGGTTCTGCACAGTTCTGCTAGGTACTCACAATATATTTTTGAAATAGGCCTCGCCACGGATCTGGTCAGGTTTTGGACTGGACTCCGGTTCTGGTCTCGGCACTTCACAGTGATCTGGGTCAGCTCTCTGGTTCTGCTCACAGCGGTCTGGGTCACTCCGGATCTCTGGCCTCTGGCCTCTGGTTCTGGATACTGCTCTGCTTTCTCTGGGTACAGCACTGCTTCTGGATCTTTCTGTACAGCCTTCTCTGGACACAGCGCTGATCTGCACGGCTCCTGGATGCTGCTACCGCTGTTAGGTTTGCTGGATGCTGAGGCCTGCTGAGAAGAGTTCTCAGTTTGTGGGTTTAGGCCCTTGCTTTGAGTTCTGAATCAAGTTCTTTGGAGTTTTAAAGTCTAAGTGTTGGATCTGGTATCTTCTGGATGTTGTGTGGTCCGGCAGAGCGCGTTGCAGCAACTGGATTTAAATCCCTCTCTAGCTTCCAGTGGCTCTTTTTATGTCTTTTGAAAGTGGGTGTGTGTGCAGCATCACTAGCCAGCCCCTCTCTCAACTGCCCATTGGTCAAGCTTTCCGCACTGCTTTGATTGGGGGAAGGAAATGTGTGTCGTGGTGATGCTGTTTTATGGTCTGCAGAAAGGATACTCCCCTGTCAAATTGCACACAAATCTATATTTGACCCAAATACATATTTGCACAGGTACACATTTGTTTAAAATTACATGCACCCATCACATATCACATGAGGTATACTCTGTTCCAACTCTGCTCTTCCTGGGGGCTTGCATCCAGAAATGGCAACATTTTGTGCTTTTTAGTGGGTTTTGCAACATTGGATTTTTCTCCAGATTTATACACATATACACCCCCCTCCCACACATATCTCCTTAACTTTCCAGGTCGCTAGCTTAAACACAGAGTATGTGGTGTCAATAAATAGCGGGGTTTTGCCCCAGAACATCACACAAATTCCCAACGCGTCTTAAAACGTGCACAGAAAAATCACAAGAATTATGGTATCATTTAAATAATTTTGACAAGTCCGCACTATGAGTTATACATCTTTCTTAGAATCATATTCTGGCCAACAGGGGTGTGTCTTTTCAGGTCACATGGTGTAGAAACCAGTTTATCCAGTTTCTCCCAAGCTCAGAGACCCTGCCCCTCCCAGCTTCTGCCAAGCAGAAGCTATTTTACGGTCCCCCCAATAAACCATCTGCCTGAGTCAAGGCAGGGCTTTGTTCAAAAGGAAGCCATTAACGACCACCCCAATAACCCGTCTGCCTGGGCCCTTTCTTTAGTTTCTTGCAATCCCCTGGTAATTCAATCAGAGAGTGTGTGACGTTCTTTTGGCAGGAGCAACAGAATGCAGCCAGGCCTGGGAATGCATTTGTTGGGCAAGCCCCCACTCCTGTCGGGGGTAGCTGTCTGGCAGAATTCCAGTTTCCTTAAACCAGGTTTCAGGTAAAATGTCACTTTTTGTTCCCCAGTTTAAGTCAAGACAATTTTTACATATGCAGCTAGAATGCTGATTCTAAGTTCAAAACTATGACATTTCAACAGTGACAAACTATGTGACACTCAAAAGTAGGTCACTCAGTTAATTTAAACATTTTCGATTTTTGGTAGTTTTAAATCCAGTTTCAGTTAGGCTGCTGCAGACCTGCAGAGCTCAGCCAGTCTTGTTATGAACATAGTTTTGGGGCTCTTCAACTTCCCAGATTGTGTATGCACACATACTTCATTCTGCCAGATGTCTGCTGGTGTTCAGTGAGATTTTTGGATATGTTGCAATGTTTGAAATAGGCATTTTGCTGGCATTCAGGGAAACAAAAGGTGATTTTAAAGTGTGGTTTTTCCTTTGGCACACATTTCACTCATGGCACCCCGGCCCATCCTGCTCGCACTGGTGGGTGGCAAGTTAGGCAACCATTTTAATGTGCGCAAACTGCGTGGTTCTCCTGGATTTTGGCGCACATGTGGGCTTTTTGCCATCTTGGATTTTCTAAGCCCACAGCACCAAATGTTGCAGCATGATAGCTCAAACGTGGGTCAGGACACCCAACAGAATCCAATGTGGATCTGCATCAGTACACTCAGTTTGTGGGTATATGAGTGGGTATGTGGCCAGTGTGTTTGATGGTGGTGGAAGGGCAGTCAAGTTGTGGCAAGTTGTCCTTGCATTTTGCACTGGATGGGTGGTGACGGGGCAGTGCCAGGCTGAGTTTCTGAGGGGCTGGTGGGTGGTGTCAGTACTTGATGGGGCTGCCTGTGGGTGGTGTAGGAGGTGAGGTTGTGGTGAGGGTGTTTTGGGGTGGTTTCAGTGCTTGATGGGGCTGCCTGGGGTGGTATTGGAGGTGAGGGGGCTTGTGGGTGGTGTCAAAACTTGAGGAGGCTGCCTGGGGATGGTGTTGGAGGTGAGGGGGCTGTTGGGTGGTGGCTGCACTTCAGGGGGCTGCCTGGGGTGGTATAGGAGCTGAGACTGCTGGGGGTGGTGTCAGTACCTGAGGGGGCTGCCTGGGGTGGTGTCCGAGGTGAGGGGGCTGGTAGGTGGTATCAGTGCTTGAGGGGACTGCCTGGGGGTGGTGTCGGAGGTGAGGGGGCTGGTGGGTGGCGTCAGTACTTCAGGGGACTGCCTGGGGGTGGTGTTGGAGATGATTGGGATGGTGGGTGGTGTGGGGACTGCCTAGTGTGCTGTTGAGGTGTGGGCTGGCACTTTGTGTGCGGCAGGAGAAGGGTGGATGGTTCACAGGGGTGCAGACATTCCTTGGTATGTCCTTGTGTAGAGTAGCTGGGGTGCAGCCATTAATTACGTGGTTCCTCGCGCAGAGTAGCTAGGGTGCAGCCGTTAATTACGTGGGTCATTGCACAAAGTAGCTGGGGTGCATCCATTAATTATGTGGGTCCTCTAGCAGAGTAGCTAGGGTGCAGCCGTTAATTATGTGGGTCCTCTCACAGAGAAGCTGGGGTGCAGCCGTTAATTAAATGGGTCCTTGCGCAGAGTAGCTCGGGTGCAGCCTGGCATGCAATTTGAGTCCTCTGTTTTTGCAGGGGTGCAGCCTGGGCTTGCGTGGTGAGGCACGCTTTTTCGCTGGATTACAGTCTGGGTTTGCGAGGGAGGGCCCGTGTTCTCGCAGGGATGCAGCCTAGGCTAGCAAGGTGAGGCACATGATTTTGCTGTGGTGCAGCCTGGGCTAACGAGGTGAGGCGCGTGATTTTGCTGGTGTGCAGCCTGGGTTAGCGAGGGTAGGTGTGCGATTTCACTGGGGTGCTGCCTGTACTTGCGGGCAGGGTGCGCCTTCTTCTAGGGGTACTGGATGGTGGATCAGGGGTGGGCGCGGAGGGTTGTGCCTGGTTTGGTATTTTGCTTTTTTTTCGTGCGCGTGAGGGTGTGTTGTGGCCATTCCACACGCAGTTTGTTGCTTACGTGACAGCCAGTAATGCGCCTTTAAATCCATGAATACGCAGTGGTGCATTATTTTTCTGCGCCACGGCTCGCGCAGGGTCCTTCTCGGCACGCGGTCCTTGCGTGATTTCTGCGCCCGTTTCCATGAATAGACTCAGTATTTTAGTTGCATTCAGTTCCCATATCTATGCATAGATACCTATATGTGCATGCGTGCGTTTGTGTTTGTGCACGTGTGCGTCTAACCGCTAAACTGCTATTAAGATTCAAGAGGGCTCGCGCCAAGCAGTGACAGCCATTTCATTTCACAGCTGTGTTTTCTGGTCTGGCAAAACCCCAACAGAGGGCGCTGTTGCCCTGCCTAATACATCATCCTCCGCAGCGCAGAGCGGACAGGCTTCCCGGCCCCATTAAGATGTTTGAGACTGTGCAGGCCAGGTCATTGGAAACAATTTATTTAGACTTCTAATTATCGCGCGTTATTGTTTGCTTAAGTTGTTATTTCTCATGGGCGGCCGCGCGTCCTGGTGCCGCCCGCTCCATTAATCCAAACATGCATTATGGAAATGCAGAAGCAGACAATTTGTAATAAAAACCGCGAAACAATCTCCTGTAATGATGGGCTCGCGCACAGAACAATTCTTGGACGTGTCCATCCGGGGAATGCATATCAATATAGTAATTGCAGGAAAGGCCTGAGTGATGCCTTTCGCATCTGAAAACGATCCCTTTTTGCCAATAGATTAGAATGGCATGAAATGCACCGCGTGCGGCGTGCCCGTGGGTTTGCATTCCGTGCAGAAGAGTACACCGAGACTCCACCTTTTTTTGATAACATGCGATTTCGCTGGCATGACTTTACTGTCTAAGGTGCAGAACGGGTACATAAAGAGAACACGTGGCCCACCTAAAGGGCACAGGCGAGTGTACAGATTCAGGGAGGTAAGTGCACAATGTGTGGGGTGCTGTAATGTAGCCAGCTGATTTACCCAAGTGTGCTCAATGGGGCTTTCCATGGCCGGGGGAGTTTTAGTGTAGCAGGCTCTGTTCCGTGCTCTGGTCCTGAGGCGGGGCCGCGATGTTATCAGTTTTAAGACTTCGATACAGGTGCGGACGAGAGGCCTGGTTTATCAAGTCCCTCTAAAATGGCACCTCCCCGTTGAAAAGGGCTCTGTAGCCCCGGCCTGGTTTGTCGACCCTGACACAGCTGCTTGGAGTTTTTATTTAATCACCTAGGTGATACACTTTTGCGGACCTACCTAACTGGCATACAAAAAAAAGCACAACGAAATGAAAGGCTTTCTGGGCTGAGGGGCGGCGGTGATTGGACCGGCGCTCCAGCAACTTTCAAGCGAGTCTACACGTGGAGTACATCCAATGGCAGCTCGGTTACGTCGCAGTTTGCACGATGGATGCTCCATCGACTTTAGGCCGTGACGGACGCCTACTCTATTCTATATTTCGTTTTGACTCTTTGTTACTAATAGCCATATCACAAAAAATGCTAATTAAAAATGTAAAAGCTCCTGAAAGGGGTGCTCGTCAGTTGGAACTCTGGAGGGATGTGGGCAGCAGGACGCATCCTTGGATTTACGGGCATGCAACCCACGAGGCGTCCACGTCTCCAACTTCTAAGCGCTGTAATAATACATATTAACAGAACAGTTCTGAATTCATTTACCTCCGAAGAATGAACAGAAGCGTCAGCAATTATGGAATGCGTGGAGTTTAAATAGCTTGCTTTTGTTTTATTCATAATCACTTAAAAACGCCTGGCTGGGTTTTGATAAACCATCACACAACAAATGACCATTGCAACTCTGCAACTTTATTTCTGAGGTGCTCCCCTGGTAGATCTGCTCATTAGATATCATCATCCAATACCTTCACGAGTCCGCGAACATCCTTCTGCGGCTGCGGGTTCTGGTCTCCTGCTTAGGGTGACCAGAGGTCCGGGCTGCGCGTTCTGGCCTCCTGCTTAGGGTGACCAGAGGTCCGGGTTTTCCCCGGATCACCCTCCGTCCCGGGGTCACAGGATTTTTTTTATTTTTGAAACCACGTCCGGGGTTTGTATGTTTGGGGGGCTACAGTAATTAAAACCATAATTATATTTCAGAAATTTGCAGTTGGAGGTTTGGCTCGAACCCCCAACCTCTCAGATACATGTCAGAACACTGACTGACTGTGCCACAGAGACTGGCTTGGACATTGTTGTGCAGCAAGCCATGTACCATCAATTAGAGCTAAGGCTCGTTTTGAATTAACATGCCACGATTCACAGACAAAACTGCACAAATGAGATTATATACAGTTTATAGAAATGAGGAGTGCTGGAAATATTGTTGGGGGGTAGTTGTGGGGGCGTGTTGGGGGAGGGGCGGTAATTGGTGGGCTGCGATGGGGGAGTCCCTCGTTTATGTTGTTGGCTGTCCGGCTCTCCTCTACTTCTTTTAATTAAGTTTTACCGTTCCTATACTTTTATTTTAAAAAGAAACTGTTCCTGAATGGCTTTGTTTTAAAATAAGTGTGGGAAGCAGTTGAAACTTGCACTGAACGTTCCCTTAAGCAGCAGGCAGATGTATTTTAGGGTTTGTATTGTGCATGTGCGGGGCGTGGCGATGGGGTTTGTGGGGAGCAGGAACAGGCCAGCAGGAAACATAGTTCCACTATTTCTTTTCATACACTACGACCACTGGTTCACGCGACTCCCGATTTGATGGTCAGTGCAGTGTAGAGTACTAGTGCGGTAGTGGCATCTTGTGGATACTGATGAGTAAGTGTGGAAATGTGCCTTGAGGCGGCCCTCGAGCCCCCGCTCTAGGTGCAATGTTTCCTCCCGTGTTCGCACCGCATGCAGTGACCAGAGAGACGTGGAATGATTTGAACCAAGGGCGGGCTTGTGGGATGGACGGGTTCGCCAGTTTCCCTAAAGGGAGAGGTGCCTAGAAGCGCACCACAGTGTTCAACCCTAAAGTGTGACACGCTAACCCGCACCCTGGTGTAAGGGTTTCTTCTGCAAGACCACCCTCCCTAACCCACCCCTGGTGTAAGGGTCTCTTCTGCAAGACCACCTCCCATAACCCGCCCCTGGTGTAAGGGTTTCTTCTGCAAGACCACCTCCCATAACCCGCCCCTGGTGTAATGGTCTCTTCTGCAAGATCACCTTCCAAAACCCACCCCTGGTCTAAGGGTCTCTTCTGAAAGACCACCTTCCCTAACTCGCCCCTGGTGTAAGGGTCTCTTCTGCAAGACCACCTTCCCTAACCCGCCCCTGGTGTAAGGGTCTCTTCTGCAAGAACACCTTCCCAAATCCCGCCCCTGGTGTAAGGGTCTCTTCTGCAAGACCACTTCCCAAATCCCGCTCCTGGTGTAAGGGTCTCTTCTGCAAGACCACTTCCCAAATCCCGCCCCTGGTGTAAGGGTCTCTTCTGCAAGAACACCTTCCCTAACTCGCCCCTGGTGTAAGGGTCTCTTCTGCAAGACCACCTTCCCTAACTCGCCCCTGGTGTAAGGGTCTCTTCTGCAAGACCACCTCCCATAACCCGCCCCTGGTGTAATGGTCTCTTCTGCAAGATCACCTTCCAAAACCCACCCCTGGTCTAAGGGTCTCTTCTGAAAGACCACCTTCCCTAACTCGCCCCTGGTGTAAGGGTCTCTTCTGCAAGACCACCTTCCCTAACCCGCCCCTGGTGTAAGGGTCTCTTCTGCAAGAACACCTTCCCAAATCCCGCCCCTGGTGTAAGGGTCTCTTCTGCAAGACCACTTCCCAAATCCCGCACCTGGTGTAAGGGTCTCTTCTGCAAGACCACTTCCCAAATCCCGCCCCTGGTGTAAGGGTCTCTTCTGCAAGAACACCTTCCCTAACCCGCCCCTTATGTAAGGGTCTCTTCTGCAAGACCACCTCCTTGTCTACTTGCGAAACCGCTCCAATATGTTTAGTACACGTGCACTTCGCCCTCTCCTTCTCAATGCCGCTGCCCCGTCTCTGACCTCCGCTCCGCTCTCTCACGGACGTGCCGCTCTCTCTGTCCCGCCATCTTCCTCTAGCTCGCACACTCCATGTCCCACCCACTGTCTCGTTCTCTCTCTTCTGCCACCTGGGGCCTCTGTGTCCCCCACACGCAACCTGCCCTCCCCACACATCTATGGAATTGAACGTGCGACCCCTTGCAATATAGCTGCTTCTCTTTGTGACTTGGTTGGTGGATTACTAAATACACTGTGTGGTTTCGAAACTCTATAAACACTTGCATTTCGAATTGTATTACAATGGGGTGTGAGCTATTCGAGGGCTTCACGTAAAGGTCCTCCGTATCCTTCCGATAGAGGTGTAGGTGTGGCGAGTGGGGGGCGTCTTCTCTTAGAAGCGACCAACTAACCTCTAGTAAGATACATTAGGGCTGCCCGGGCTAACCATGGCCCCAGTCTGAACTGCGTCCGTGCCCCTGCCACCCTCCCCCCACGACACGAGCTGAGCCCGGAGACTGCTGCCAGCCTTCAGAAAGCGAGCCGTGCCACGCTGACCCCTGAGGGCAAGTGGGTTTGCCCCCGGAAGGGTGGTGAAAGCGAGCCTGCCATCACATTGCTGCGAGGCCTATTTCGTCATGCCCCCTCATGCGTGATCGGTGTTAAGTGTCCTCGCTGTCACCTAAATTCCACTCCCCCCCCCCCCGCCCCTTCACATCCCCCTCACGCCTCTCGTTTACCAGCGGGTTGCTCCGTTCTTAACGTAAATCAGCGTTTCTGAAACACGGCTGCTTTTTTTTGTATAGAAGTACGATTCGGAAAAAAATATTTGCGAAATATTGTTCCTGGACTCAAGTCATCCACTCGTGGGCCTGGGACAGCGCCAGACACACAATATGCAGAGGTAGTGTCATTGTGCGATCCTGGGGAGCTTCCCCTACACTCAATTTAGGATTCCGAATATTCGTTTGCAAATTGAAGAGTCTATTTTCAACAGACGGTGTGAAGCTGTGCTGTGTCTGAGCGGACACACACACACACACACAGGGCCGGTTTACACATGTGCTTCACAACGACGCAAACCCATTGTAAAACGCGCTATGAATCTGGCCCCTAGTCTTCATGTGATGTGGTAGGGTCGGGCGACCCCGAGAGCACCCCTCCCCTTTTTGCGTGTCCCTCTGATCTATGCTGGCTGCTTTGCCCATCGGATTTCAAAAGCCTTCCCCTGGTCCTGCGGGCATCGCGAGTTCGCGTGCCAGGGCGTGGGCGGGGCACGGGCTCGTCTCTTTTCGTTGTCACGTGGGCGCGGGTGTCTTGCCCGCTCTGCCCCCAGGGCGCGGAGCCGGCTATGTAAAGCCTCGGCTCCGCAGTCTGCTTGGCATGTGTTTCATGGGCGCTTGCATGGCAGTGCCCAAGCGGACAGGGCACGAGAACGTGGGGTGGTAGTGTGTGAGGCAGGCGCCCCGAGTAAGGGGTGTGCACTCCAGTGTCGCTTCTGTGTCGTGCACCCGTTAAATACCCCGGGAAGTCATATTTCCTGGTACGGGGTGTACGAACGATGCACCTTTTCACTTCACACAGCAGCGTGGCAGATTCGCGTGTGTAATGTGGGAACGATGGGTGAAGCAGCACACGAGCAGGCATCGATGCACTAGGAGTGAAATGCATGCTGGTTAGTGTAGTTCAGGTCGGCGCCCAGTCTTATATACAAGTCGGAGTGTTAGACTGTCAGAGGGTGGGGTTGGTATGGTGGGGGGCACTCGAGGATTCGTTGAGCAGAAGCAATGCCCGGGTCTAGGCTTCCATCTTAACATGTAAGTCCTAATTATGTCCCGAGAGACGCCCCCCACAGAGCACAGCAGAGCCACACTCTTCAGAACCCGAAAATGCCACACCTGCGATTAAAATGCAGCTAAATGTACAATATATTCTAGATCATCTACCGGTCTATCAATCGATATATCGATATCGATCTACCTGTCGCTCTAGCTATCTGTCGATTTATCGAACTATCGCTCACCTATCTGCCTAGCTATCTATCGATCTATAGCTCTATCTATCTCGCTATCTGTCGATCTACCCCTCTGCCTATCTATCTGCCTAGCTATCTGTCTATCAATGTATCGATCTGTCAAGCTATCTGTCGATCCATCGACCTATCTCTCTACATGTCCACCTGCCTAGCTATCTGTTTAACTATTGCTCTATCTGTCTAGCTATCTAACTATTGTCCTGTCTAGCTATCTGTCGAACGAACTATCGAGCTATCGCCCTATGTGCCTAGCTTTCTGGCGATCTGTCGCTCTACCTATCAATCTGCCTAGCTATCTGTCTATCGATCTATCCCTCTTCCCATCTGTCGATCTATCTCTCCACCTATCTATCTGCCAAGCTGTCTTTGTAGATATCTATCTTTCTACCTATGTATCTGTGTATTTAGATATTTAGTAATCCACCTACGTATCTATCCACGTATAGGCATCTCTGTAGCTAATCAGCTATCCCCCCTTCTATCGCCATAGTGTTATCTCTCTCCATCTATCTCCATGTTGTAATCTCTCTATCCTTCTATCTAACTATTGCCCTGTCTAACTATCTGTCGAACGAACTATCGAGCTATCGCCCTATGTGCCTAGCTTTCTGGCGATCTATCGCTCTACCTATCCATCTGCCTAGCTATCTGTCTATCGATCTATCCCTCTTCCCATCTGTCGATCTATCTCTCCACCTATCTATCTGCCAAGCTGTCTTTGTAGATATCTATCTTTCTACCTATGTATCTGTGTATTTAGATATCTAGTAATCCACCTACGTATCTATCCACATATAGGCATCTCTGTAGGTATGCACCTATCTAACCTTCTATCTCCATATTGTTATCTGTCTATGTTTCTGCGTCTGTCCATCCTTGCCCAGTCGCTCTCCCTCGCCGTCCCTCGGTCCGTCCGTCCGTCCGTCGGTCGGTCTGCCCGATGCCCGCTGCACTGCTCTACGCCAGCCCATTGTTTCAGACACCATACCCAAGGTGCCGTGCAACGGGGCCGTCGGATTTGGTGCCTATCCCCATTTCCAATTATAGATGCCTCATTACAGGCGGAGGGGTAGTGGGAATGCAGACATCTGCTGCTCACATGAGTGCACTGCCCTCCCAGAGAACAGGCGGCCACCATGCTCTGGAAACTAGTGGAGAACGTCAAGTACGAGGACGTCTATGAGGTAAGCGCGGCTGCCCTCGGCTGCCCTGGCGCGGGCAAGGGGGCAACCAGGCTGGGCTACTTTCCAAAGCAGGCTTTTAGAAATATTGACAGGATCGCACAGAAAAAAAGAATGCTCCTTGAAGCAGCCAGCGCTGCCGAAGCGGGTGGGCAGGGCTGTTTATTGTGTAGTTAAGGGGGTTTATACCACCGTAGATTCAAATGTTATTTCCCGAATGTGGCAGGGAAACGACCCTGCTTTAAAGGGTATCGCCCCTGCAGTACTCAGGAAGAGAGGCAGACATTGCTTCCATGCTGTAACGTACCCCACCTTGCCCCTGGCTCAGCATGTATGTCCTAATAGCTTCCTTATGCCCCTAAAAAATACTTTTTTGTTTTAAATGACTACAAATTGAACTTGCTTTATTTGTAACATATTTGTAACTGCTATTTCAGAAAATGCGACGTGTACGTATCGTGATCAAGGGTTGTAGTGTTACGTTTCTTGGTATTTGTATAGTTCTTGCATGACATTCTTTTGGCTTCGAGGCGCTGCGAGGTGAAAGGCCCCTCGGCACACCGCAGTCTGGACAGGTGGAAAAACAAACTTTTAATCTGAACTGTAGAGTTGTTTTTTTCGAAAAGTGGAGTCCGGTTGTTTACTGCGAATGATGGCATTGGGGAGACATTGAGCTTAAATGTTTTACTCTTTGATTATGTCTCTGGCGTTATGGGTGCAAAGTATGTCACGGGGACATGGCACGGAAACTTCTACAAAAAATCCGTCTTCTGCTTTAGCCGATTTGATTATGAAGACATTTTCTTTTTTTCTGCCAAGTGAGAGTGAGTGTTTGTTTTATTGTGGGTTTATCTCCACGGGGAGAGGGCGGGTTGGGGGATGGGAAGGTATTCGCAGGTTCTCTCAAACTTACGGAGTGAGGCCGTGTCAGGCTTTCAATAGCCAAAGGTCAGGGCGCCGGGCGCAGAGAAGGAACGGTGGCAGGCGAGTTAATGTTTACAGCCGGGCTCCCTGCGAACCAATAAGTGCTGTTAGGAACGGGAGAGCTAGGGCGGGGGGGGGGGGGGGGTTGCGAGGATGGGTAAGAAAGAGAGAAGGAAAGTGGGGAAAAAGGAAAGGAGGAAAGAGGGAACGAAGGATCGAAGGAACGAAGGGAAGAAGGAAATAAGGAAAGGAGGAAAGGAGGGAAGAAGGGAAGAAGGAAAGAGAAAGAAGGGAAGAAGGAAATAAGGAAAGGAGGAAAGGAGGGAAGAAGGGAAGAATGGAAGAAGGAAAGAAAGAAAGAAGGAAATAAGGAAAGGAGGAACGGAGGGAAGAAGGGAAGAAGGGAAGAAGGAAAGAAAGAAATAAGGGAAGAAGGAAAGAAGGGAAGGAGGGAAGGAAAGAAGAGAAGAAGGAAAGAAGGAAACGAGGAAAGGAGGAAAACAAGGAACGAACGAAGGAACGAAGGAAAGAAGGAAAGGAGGAAAGAAGGAAAGAAGGGGGAAGGAATGAAGGAAAGAAAGAGAAAAGGGGAAAAAGAAAGGAGGAAAGCAGGAAAGACGGAAAGAAGGAAAGGAGGAAAGGACGGAAGGAGGGAAGAAGGGTAGAAGGAACGAAAGAAAGAAAGAAGGGAAGAAGGAAAGGAGGGAAGGAAAGAAGAGAAGAAGGAAAGAAGGAAAGGAGGAAAGGAGGAAAACAAGGAACGAGCGAAGGAACGAATGAAAGAAGGAAAGGAAGAAAGAAGGGAAGAAAGAAAGAAGGAAAGAAGGAAGAAGGAACGAGAGAGGGGAAGGAATGAAGAAAAGAAAGAGAAGCGGGGAGAAAGAAAGGAGGAAAGAAGGAAAGAAGGAAAGGTGGAAAGAAGGAAAGAAGGAAAGAATTTGCTATAACTCAATGGAATGAATACACGTCCACTTCTCGATGTTCATGCATGTTTTCCCATCAAGGGCGCAATAACACCCCCACGTGTGACTTGTGTGCTGTCTCCGTTGTGGGGTAGTGTGCGGGGGTGGGGACGTGTCAGGAGCCCGGCGGGTCGCCGCATTCAGGGAGCTGCACCGACCCGTTCATGAAAAGCCCCGTCAGGCTCATTAGCTGGTGAACAGTGGCCCACCCCCGGCATATGCCCGATTCGCCACGGGGCCTGCAGCCTCCCTCCCTCCCACGCCCTCCCTTCCTCCTTCCCTCCTGGCGACCCCAGTCCGCAGGTCCCCTCTTTAGGCGAGCTGGAAAAGTCTTTCCCACAAGGACAGCCACACAGGTACCGCGTATACCCGTACACTTGGCGGGCGCGGATGCCGGTAACTCTCGCGCACACTGCGTGCACTGTATATGTTACACACCCAAACACACACGCTGTCCGCTTCACAAAGCGACTAACACGCTTCGCGGCTTAGTCCCACTGACTGTACCAGCATCACTGACAGGACAGCGCTAGCTGTCAGAAACATACATATACACAACGGCAGCACTCACCTATACGCCTCTTGTGTAGGTAACACTCACACATATACACACACGGAACCACGAGGGCGTTTTCTAGTGTAAAACGAGTGCATCAATGCAAATGGCATACACACAGATCATACGTGGAACGCTCTCAAAGGCACACAGCGTTCGCTTACTCTCCAGTACATACAGATTGTGTTACTAGTCGTATTCAGCTCTTAAACCCTGGTACACACTTGTGTGTCAGTAATACTCGAAGGCCACTCGCTTGTTTCACTCTTAGCCACAAAAAAAGCCGTGGACGGATAGATTGAAACGGTGCCACGTGTTTTCGTCAGGGTCATGCCTCCGAAGTAAAGTGACCAGCAATTTATTTTGTACGCGAATGGACACGTTTGCTCACACCTTGGGGCGGAGAATTTAGCCGCAGATATAGCCAAAGTATGCATGATAATCCTCATTACTCCTTGACCACCCCTCTCGTCACAGTCATTATTGAAGGTTACCTGCCTTCAATAAGTAAGGACTATAACGAGTAAGGGTGGGCAGCAGGTAATGCGCAGATTGTGTATGATAATCCTCATTACTCCTTGACCACCCCTCTCGTCACAGTCCTTATTGAAGATTACCTGCCTTCAATAAATAAGGACTGTGACAAGTAAGGGTGGGCTGCAGATAATGGGCAGATTATGTATGATAATCATCATTACTTCTTGACTACCCCTCTTGTCACAGTCCTTAAGGACTGTGGCAAGTAATGGTGGGCTGGAGATAATGGGCAGGTTATGTATGATAATCATCATTACTCCTTGTCCACCCGTTTCGTCACAGTCCTCATTTATTGAAGGCTCCCTGCCTTCAATATGTAAGGGTGGACAGCAGGTAGTGTTAGTGGGACGTATACACCCATTGAACTGATTTGTGAGTGAGGGATGTATGCAGACGTCAGGAAATAAAACACGCCCTGGGATGCAGGGCTAATCGGATCGGCAACGGGTGCAGCGCTGGTTTCTCTTCAGAGACGAAAGTTGGGTGAAAACAACTATTTCTAGGGACAGTGCCCCGAGGCGGGTGTGTTCTTTCACACCACTTCCCCTGTGCTGCGTAACAGCAGGTGACACGTTTGGCAGCGTTACTGCTAAACACTAAAGCTCTAACACACATCAGCGTTTTATAATGGCGATACCCCATGGGCAAACGCTCTGTGACTAAGGGCCTGAACTCGTTACTCATTGTTCCCCAAAGACTGCCAGCGGGGGAGGAATTTCGAAGCCCGCCCGTTGGCATCCAGGGGCAGGAGTGGGGCGCGTTGGAAGCCGGCAGGTCTTAAAGCTAGAGAGCGGTCGGGCCAGTCCGGCGGGTTCCTCGAAGCTTCAGAAATAGCCTGCCCATCACCTCGGGCTCCTGCACAGCCCGAGAGACGCAGGCTGGGACGGGTGGCCCGTCCGAAACCCCATACACCCACCCACACACCCCGAAGCGCCCCCACTTCGTTGTTGTTCAAGTTTTCTGTCCATTCCGTCGTGTGAACTAGTGCACAGGCCGCGAGTGTTTTTTGGTAAAAAGCAACGGCGTGAGACAATAGGGCGCGGTAAAAGTGAAAGACCGCCCTCCCGACAGAAAGCGGCCGCACGAGTGAACGGAAACGGGACGATTAAACTCGTCCCACTCCGGCGCTCGCGGGAGCCGTTTTCCTTGTTTGTTTGCCCTCGCGAAAGCTCGCCGTAATATCCGCAAAGGCAATCGACATTTACCCCCTCTGGGAGCAAAACACCGAAATCGAATAGTTACACAAGAAGAAGCGGGCACGAGTTTTAAATAGCGACTCCTTCGCAAGAATACTCTGAAATCTGAGCCGTCCATGCACAGAGCGAGGTGACACGGCGCCTCACCCCCCCCCTTCTCCCCCTGCGTGTGCTAAACTTTGTGTCCCCCCCTCTCTCCTCCGCCCCCCCCCCCCCAGCCTCCCCTCTGCAGCCAGCCCCCTTGTCTGATTACATCTCGTAAGTCTCCACTGGGCGGACGTCACTGGCAGGGGTAGGGGCGCTCTGCAGCGGGCGGCACCGCTTCACGCTCCACTTGCCCTCCTCGGGAGCCGTGTAATATTAACAGTCATGAATTTCAATTATGGCCAGGCGCTGTAGAGCGGCGGCGGCGAGGGGCGCCCCGGCAGTCTGAGCCTAGCCTTGGGTTGGAGAGCAGCAGCAGCGCTCCCGGACAAGAGAGCCACCACCACCGGCCAGCTCTGGGGGCGCCCTTTCCATGGAGACCTCCAGCTGAGCCCCGCTCCAATCCTGCCTGGTTTCGACTTTCGTTACAATTATTATTATTATTATTATTATTTATCAACATCTTATTTCGTGGTGACCCGGATCGACGCGTCCCCCCACCCCCTCCGCCAAGATGTTGGTCCACTACTCCGCCATGGTGAGTTGTGTTTCTCCGCGTCCCCCCCCACCCCCCTTCTCTTTTAATGGCCTTTGGCTTTGTAATTTAGGAGAGTAATTGCAGGCTTGCTGCTGCAGCTGCCTCGCTCGCACCCTAGGCTTTTCCAGAATGGTATTATAGGTTCGAGCTGAAATTCTGCCGGCGGAGGAGGAACAAAAAAAAAGACAACTTTTTTTTTTTTATCGATAGCTTTTGGCGATTTGGACAACAATTAAAAAAAATCATTTTTTTTTGTACTTTTGTATATAGTACTGCAGCTTCGATCTTTCCTTACTGGCTGGGATGACAAGCTCTCCAAAAAGATACGGGACATTTTCTTGAAAAATATGTAATTGAAATATCGTTTTTTTCGGCCACCCCTCGTTTAGAGGGCGTTTTCCATCGCTCACCTTATGATAAAGCAGCGAGTGTAAGGAGCTGGCAATATATCATTTGAAACGCAATTTTTTTTAATTTTGTTTATAAAATAGGGATTTTGTAGTTTTGTATTTTGTGACTTTTCCTTTCCAGTGTTAACATGTGCTTCTGTTTTTGACACTAATAGTCAGTCATTCCGTGTATATGTCTGGGAGTTCGTAGCATGGATAGTCTGCTCGAGTTGGCTTTTCATGCCTGCCATTTACATGTAATACATATGTTACAGTCCATCGTGCATGGCACTTGGAATTTAACCAATGTTATGTGTTTTCTGCTCCCTTTTAGGACCGGCACGATGGCGTGCCCAGCCACAGCTCCCGTCTCTCGCAGCTGGGCTCCGTGTCCCAGGGACCCTACTCCAGCGCCCCACCGCTCTCCCACACCCCGTCGTCGGACTTCCAGCCGCCCTACTTCCCGCCACCCTACCAACCCCTGCCCTACCACCAGAGCCAGGACCCCTACTCGCACGTCAACGACCCCTACTCCCTCAACCCCTTGCACCAGCCCCAGCAGCACCCCTGGGGGCAGCGCCAGCGGCAGGACGTGGGCTCCGACGGTGGATCGCTTCTGCCCCAGCCCAGGGCCTCGTTGCCCCAGCTCCCTGGACTGGACCCCCGGCGGGACTACCACTCGGTCCGGAGACCGGACGTGCTGCTGCACTCGGCCCACCACGGCCTGGACTCCGGCATGGGGGACACCCTCTCCCTGCACGGCATTGGGCACCCTATGGACGACGTCCAGGTAAGTGACTTCCATGTAGCCACTAAACCACTCGTGCCACTTTGAAGGGTATATAATGTTTGGAATTCAACTTCGCCTGGTGGCAGTGCATGCAACCGCGACTCTTTGGGCTAGGCTAGATGGGTCGGGGCAACCGGTATGGGTGCATGGGTGCAGCCCCCTCCCCCTCAACCCCCAACCCTGCCTGCTTTAAATCAGTTCTGCTAAGCCCTTCACAAGGACAAGGCACAATGGCACTGCCTGGCAAAGAAATCCGTCGAATGCCCACACTTCAGGGCATACGTCCGCAAATCACATAGGCTGGGGTGGACCAGGTATCTCTCTAAAAAAATAAAAAAATAAAAGATGTCCTATTTGTCGAATTACAGCCCAAAGCACCCAGTGCGTGCATGCACGCGCACGACCCATTTTTGCACGGTTTGCGAGTGCTCGGTGTTCTCTTGCAATGAACAAAAACACACACACACTAGTGTGCAAGAGGACATGCTATATATATGCACACGAACTCTTGAACTCGAGTCGCACTCCGCCTCATACAACCCTCGTTTATTTGAGAAACATGTACTGCTGTGCACCGTTTATATGATGACGTTCGCGGTCTTACAATTTACGGCTTATTTTGGGGTTTCCAAAGCTACACAAGGGGACTAGTGAAATCGTATTACTCCCCTAAAAGCGAGGCACGTGAACGAAATGCAGGTGGGAGTACCTCGCTCTGTATAAAGTGAACCCAACACTCGGTTTTTGAGTTCAGAGAAGGAGGCTCGTGCGGTTCGCAGCCAAAGGGACAGACTTTCCCCTGGAAACCAGGGCAGGATGGGGTGGGGGGGGGGGGGAGATCCTCCCAAAGAACCTCTTTGATAATTAGCCGGTGCATTAAACCAGGCCAGCCCATCCCGGGATAATCCGCGAGTGTGAAAACATGAGGGAAAGGCCCGGCGGGAGGATTAGGGAAGGCAGTCCGCCGTGGCACCCTTGCATGGCTCCCCCCGCTCCGAGGCCGCCATGCCAGGGAGGGCGAAGCAGGAGGGTCACCGCCACGCCAGCAGGGCCCGAGTTTGTGGAACGAACGAGACACGCAACAGGGAAAGGCCCGCAGAAAGTTCCAGACGTCCGCGAGTTTTCCGGATTTCTGTTTCGACGCCGATGGACAGGGCATGTCAAACCCACACCTATTTTACTTGGGCCTAAAACGCGGCATTGTGCGCATACAATAAAAAATAAAACACCTGAGAAATGCACAACATATCAGCCAGTTTAGTCCTACGTATCTACATTTATTTGAAAAAAATAAGGCACCATTTGCTCTCGTTTGGTATAGGCGCTATGATGAAACTGGCGGCTTCTAAACACGTGACGCCTGAGACCCGGAAACTGCCATTGACGCATCTTCCGTGCCTCTTTGTCTAATTCCGTTTTTCCTTAAAAATAATTATATAAACTCGTTTTATTATTATCATCGACATCGGGCTTTCTTTTATTTCATCAAAACAACTGTAGGGAGTGTAATTGCCCTGAATACGTTTATGTCGCCACGTGCAACGGCTGATCTGTAGCGGGTTCGCGTTACTTGTCGGATTTCTGTACAAGGACCATCTAGAAAATGACCCAATAAGGACATTTTGTTGCTCAAGTTCTGTGGCCCAGGGCCCGAATCGTGGAACTTGTTGCCCGGTTCAAAGTGGCTTTGCACTGCCAATGCAAACCCCGATTCATGGAACTGTACAAAGTGTATTTTGCCCTGCAAAGACCGTGCAAATTCAGTGCAAATTCATTTTTCCAGTAAAAAAAAATGACTTCGCACGGGCTTTCACTGCAGAAATAGACTTTGCACAGTTCCATAATTCAGGGTTTGTGTCTGCAGTGCAAAGTCACTTTTCAGCAGTGCAAAGACACTTTGAACCGTGCAAAAAATACCATGACCCGGGCCCTTAATGTGTAAATACTCTGTGCGCTCGCAAAGGCGAAACTTCTTTCAATTCAGAACCGGAAACACTCCTTCGACACTTTCGGACGGGGCTCTTTTCTCCGTCTCCTTGGTCTGTTGTTGCGGCGTGTCCTGCGTGCACTTCTCACGCAACAGAACGGCATTTCCGTTTTTTAGTCGTGTCAAATAACGCAAATACAGAAACGCGCAGAGATTAGGGAACACAGCACTGGAACATGGCAACTGCCGGGTTTCCGCCTGGAAGCGAGCAGAGTGTGTGGCTGTGGTTTGTTAACGGCTGACTTCGTCTAGTGGTTGGTCGTTCATTCGTCGCCAGAGATTTGAGGAAATGGGCAAGTCGTCATGTACCACATATACTTGTGAAAAAGTGCAGATTGCCCCTATGCACACCGTGCTCCGCACTGAGGGTGAACCCGCAGCGGTTGCAGGAAAGCAGCGAGCGTCGGTGCACTAAACCCAGGTGCACGAGTTAAGGCTCAAACGTGCCCTACACTCTAGATCGCTTGAGCTGTGCACGAAAACCAGTGTATATTACATAGCAGCGAAAGTGCACAGAGTTGCCATCAAGCTGACGTGTTCCCATGTTGCACATTCTATGTACCCGCGAGCATGCAGGCGCGCCAATACAAGTGTAACATGTTCTAAGCATGTTTGAAACTCAAGTGAAACAATGTTTCTGAGTGCATTCCTCCTGAACACACATCCATGTTGAAATCCATGCATGCGCGCAGAGTTCAGTTGAAAACGGAAACTTTTTAAAAGCATTTCCAACCCCGATGGACAGCCGGTCCGATTTAGAAAGGGCACATCGTATGGAGAGTCGATTTCACAACCAGGCACACCGTCCCTTAATCAGCAATTATAATGTAATGGAGGGTCGTAAAATACATGCTCGCGGGCAGAGCCCAGGGTCCTTCCTTCCTAGGAGTGGCCGCATCGCCATGCCTTTGAGATGGGGGTCAAAGTTGAGGAGGAATAGAACATTCCCTGGGAAAGGCGAGGCGAGGCGAAACACACACCTGGGACGTCAGCCCTGCCCACGCGCGCAGCGCCGTCCGGGCGCTAATGACGTGATTGCAAGGCGATTGTTATTACTGTTTGTCGATCGCCCTGGGCGCAAAATCCAGGGTGTGCCCAGTTTAATGGACTCACAATAAGACTTCACGGGTAGAGAGAGCGTGAATTGGCGGCCGGCTTTTATTTCAATATTGGTGTGTGCCAAGTACAGCGCTGTGTGTCATTGTGATGACTTGTGTTTATATGTAGATACAAGTCGCTGAGGCAAATGCGAGCGCTACTGAGCCGAAGCGCGCACACACGCGCCATCCTTCCAGAAAGAGTCACGAACCTGTGTGCCTGTCACCAGTTCCCTTAAACATGGAGGAATACAGGCATTTGCAACGACAACGGAGAAGCATCCCTCGAAAGTGTGACCTTTATGTTCAGAGGGCGGCTTTAGTCAGCGCCCCGTGGCCCCTGGAGCCTGCACTGTCCAGCCACCTCACCGCAGCCAGCGCCCAGAAGCACGGGCTCCTAATTTCTCAGCACCTCCCTTTATCATTTTTAACTAAAGAACGCTACTAATTAAAAGCGAGAGTTGTTTTTCTCCCCCCCCCCTCTGCCGACGTCTCAACTCGCAGTCCTAATTAAATCTTGATGACGCTCTGTGTGACTATTAAGTGCTAACATGCTGCGTGCGTATCCCGTACAAAAAGCCCCAGCAGGCGGCTGTAATTAGATCGAGAGTCAGAGACGGATCCTGTCATTAACTTCCACAACTAAACCAGGTTGCCGCTGAAGCGTGGGGTAGCGCCTCTTACCTCCGTGTAATGGCCGTCCACGGCGTGTGGCGGTGGAGGAGTGATGTTTAGGGGGGCGGGGGTGATCGGGAAGGGGCGCCTGGAGATAAGATCTGCCGGGCCTGGCCTCTTTCCGTGCCGAACCTCCCACCGCTCGCCAATAGAAGCGGCAGTCAGAGTCGCACGACCACCACGCAAACTGCACGAGGGACGAGGTGGAGGACAAGCCGGATGAGAGGTTTTTAGACATTGGTCGGTGAATGCCTAGTGAGGAAAAAGAGGAAAAAAACATGGGGCGGTGTATCCATCAGAAGAACATACCAACTGGGCTCCATAACCGCCAACAACAGGCTCGGACTGGCCTATAGGGCACTAGAGAAATGCCCGAAGCAAACCCACAAAATGCTAGTGTGGGCCAGTTTTGTGGCTCAACGTGAGTCCCTTTTTGGGGCTGCTTGATGAGTTAATTCACCATGATGCTGGTAGTTTTGACCAGTGTTACGAATAAATATTATTTAAAATGTACAATTTGCATCACATTTTATCAAAAACCTCCTCGTTGGGTAAAGCTCCAACACTGTCATAAAAGGAATGAATTGCCGTTTGCAATTGTGGGACACTTTTTCATTGGTGCCCAAGACAATGTGATGCCCCAGTCTGACCTTGGCCAACAATCAGATGAAAGGGCAGTAGATTGTGAGTCTTCTGGGCAGCTGCTGAGCAGACAGGGCAGAGCCCTGCGCACCAGCAACTGGAGCCTGCTGAACACCTTTACAGTGTGTCGCCTGGAAGTGATTCAGGTGTGCCCGTGCACGGCAGAACAAAGTACACTAACCAGTGCAGCTCTTTTTCAGAGGACTGTGGTTCTTTGCACCATAAAGCAATGTTCTGGCAGGAGGGAATTAACACTGGTAAAAAAAAAACAAAGAAATAATGCACGCAAGAATGGCAGACATATTTTAAATCATGGGCACTTTAATTATGCCACTAAAAACCAATGGGTCAGAATATTTTTGAAACAGCACTAAGGGCCTGATTCACTGCCTGTATTTCAATTGGATTGTGCCATTATAAAACGCTTCTCTGAATCAGGCCACAAATTGCTTAAAATTCTCAAAGCCTATTTTCAATGGAATTCACTCCTTCGCAAACGCTTTGTAAATCAGGCCCAGGTATGTTTGGGAATTGGAAAGGATAGCCACGCATTTAGCTCCCGTCTACCACTTCTGATTATTTTCCTACAACTTTTCCTTTTTTGAAAAACCGCAGGAGCTTCGCATCCTTTTTGAAATGACGTCACGACAGGCCAGCTGTGCCTCGCGCATGCCGCTCCCTTCGACGGCCATTTTATTTCAATGAGTTTGGAATGTAGGATAGGCGTCTGGCCACACAGACTGGCATGCCATTGGCCGGAGACCGGGGGCCGCCTTCTCACAAATTGATTACTAAACCAGAGTGAAATGCTGAACATGTTAAAAGTAGGCTGCACGACTCATCCTTTCAACGCCAAAAGTCGTACACATATGGAATGTAACACAAATCCCCGTTTATAGTATAGGCTGTGCACACTTTGCTAAATGTGTGAAGGGGCGACGCTGAGTTATCGGATACAAGTGTCCGCTCTTTCAGTGGCCCGGGTCCCTCACACATGTGACGGTGCACACCTCCGTTAATCAGGGGGTTGGGTGGGGTCCAGGCGGGCAGGCCATTCCCATGAATCCCACGTCTCCCGTCGGGGGCTGTGAGTAATAACCTCTCCCCCGCCGAGTCCATATAAATGGAAATAAGCGGACCTGGACTGGGGTCTGGGGGGTGGAGGTGGGGGGGGGTGCATGATTTATAGACGCGCGTTGTGATGTGCGCTGCATTCGAACCGGGGCCCGAGTAATTATGTGCTCTCCTTTGCATTTACAGTCCGTGGACGAGCTGAATAATGGCATGAATCTGCTGGACCAGTCTGTCATTAAGAAAGGTATGGCTTTTAACGTAATGCAGGTGTGTGTGTGTGCGTTGTACAGACATGTGCCATGCTGTGTGTGTAACTTGTTCTAGTCTCGCCCCTTCTCTCTGAAACTGCAACTCGCACGCCCCTCCCTGTCAGCAAGCAAGAGTTAAGATGTGCCATGCACCTTTAAATAAAGGTACTATATCAGTCAGGCGGGGGGGGGGGGGGGGGTGCCCCTGCCATTTCACCTAAACATGCACGCGCACGCACACTGCGCATGGACTTGTGGGTGCACCCGGTTGAAGACGGGCTGGGCTAGCCCCGCTTTCACTCCGTGGCTGCCATCTGATGAGGTTGCCCCTGGGGACTTGGGTTGTTCATACGTGGTGCCACGCTGGCATATATTGTTTTGCTGCAGGAAATTGAATGGGGGCTGTGTGCCACAAGGAATGGGCCCCGTAGGACACTGTCGGGACCACTCCTCGGGCTGGCAACGCCGCACTTGACGCCATGCATCGCTGGCGGTAAAATAGAATATTAACCCCACTAGGAGAGGGCATTTCAATAGAATTCTCCCCGGCGTCGCCTTACGTATAAACCAAACCCGTTCCGTACTTTTGAGGCGGTGGCCGGATTGCGTAGTCCCATTTCCACGAGTGGGCACGTGACCGCCTTCTAGCATCGGAAACGGGGGCAGGAGGGGCTCCTAGTCTGTCCTGAAGACGCGGTGACCAGCGGCCTCCTCCACCCCACCACTCCCCACCACAGAAAATGACACTTCCTTCCATGGAATTGCTGTTGTTGTGTATGAGGCTGTGCACTCACATGGTGTCCCACTGTGTGCATTTTCTTAGAACGTGTTTGGGTAGGTGGTTTATCTCTCTAAGCTCCCAGCTATCCCCGCAATTAAGCTTTAGCACCACGTGCACCGCCCCAGTTCCCACGCTGCACTCGCATTTTGCATTTCATGAAAGTGGGTACAGGGTGCTGCACCCAGAAACACTTACACATGAACGGCATGGGGCCATCCGGCATCAGGTGCCACACATTAGCTGGGGAGCTGGTGGCCAACGAAGCCATAGGTTAAGAAGAATGAACGGGACCCACGAACACCGTGCACTCCTCCAGTCCCCGGCCACCAGGAAATGATGCATAGTCCGCGGACTGCAAGGCCAAATGCAGCTGCGAGCTCTATTTGGAGCAGTTCTGAATATGCACCCCCCCCTAAAATACCACTCCTCCCCCCTAAACCCTTAGACTTGACGTGCCTCATATTTACAAATCCCGTTCTACTTGTTTTTTTTTTGTTTTTTTAACCACGTTTCGTATGGGCACAACCAAGTGTCTTTAAAAAAAAATTCTAATTATTAGTGTAATATCGTTTTATAGTTGAAACCGTTCAAATTCATCACATTTCTAAATCAATAATATGTAACAGCATTTAGACTCTCTCTCTCTCGGCCTCTCACACTCTCTCCCGTTCTCTCTCTCTCTCTCTCTCTCTCTCTCTCTCTCTCTCATTCACACACACAGGAGGAGCCCGTGGAAGTGGTACCCCCTAGAAAAGTGTCTGCCATGCACATCTTTGATGGTTACCCAATATGTGGCCCTTCTAAAGTTTTGGACTTCAACCCCCATCGGCCTAACTAGCGGAGTTAGCGGGGGCTCTTCTTGGGAAGTGTAGTCCGAAACAGCTGGAGGTTCGAAGAATGAGTAACCAAGCATTGGCTCCATTTACGGGGAGCAGGGGCACTCTTTGCCGTTTTTTACGGCACATATTCCCCCCTTCCGGGCTCAGGTTCATGGCGGAAGCTGGTAGCTTGTGGGGTAAACTGCCACGGATCACAAACTCTAGTGTTTCTCAAATTGTCCCGGTCCGTGTCCGTCTGTGCGCTGTACAGATATAACCTGGGTTTAGGTGTGAGTGAAAAAAATGCGCATGCGCGCGTTGGGCGAAGACACGAACCGACATGTTGCATTGAGTGACCCCTTTCATTAGACCAACGCGTTATCAGTACAGATGGCACCTGGGTAAGGGGCACCTGAGGTTTCAGCTATGAAAGCACCAGTTGACCATATGACTTCTTCTGGACCCAGGTGCGCGCACGAGGGGTTTTCCATAACCAGCGAAGGGTTATTGTGAAAACTAGAGTTCATTATTGGAGGCCGAAGGGGCGAAGTGGCTTCAAACGCGAGTTCTAGAAGTCTCCCCCGTCCCCAGCCCTTGCTTCTGCTGCACGGCACCTATATGGTGCGACTGGATCCAGTAACACACATGTATAATATAACAGGTGACCTGGACACTCAGCCAGAGTGCACTGCAGCCTCTTGCATCGATGGTTTTCGTTAGAGTAATTTCAGATCTTCTCTCTCTCTCTCTCTCTCTCTCTCTCTCTCTCTCTCTCTCTCTCTCTCTCTCTCTCTCTCTCTCTCTCTCTCTCTCTCTCTCTCTCTCTCTCTCTCTCTCTCTCTCTCTCTCTCTCTCTCTCTCTCTCTCTCTCTCTCTCTCTCTCTCTCTCTCTCTCTCTCCTCTCTCTCTCTCTCTCTCTCTCTCTCTCTCTCTTACGTCACCTCAGTCACTTGCCGATTATGAATGTCCCGCGTTTTCCCAACCTCCTGTGGTCCCTCCAGGGAAATCAGAGAGGGGCGTGGGGGGAGGGCGGGGGTGTTGAGATCCCCCAAGTATCTGTCTACCTAGTGTGTGCCTTGGTGCAACGAAGCCACTGTAGAGTTCGCGCCACCCTCCGACTCCCAGAACCCCCCCCCCCCCACAGACCTGGCGGTAGGGGTGGCTGCTGTTTTATACACAGCACGGAGGTTTACCCTCGCTGCCCCTCCCACTGATTAGGGGGCTCGATAATAGTGGCCTCCGCTCAGATGTCACACACCTGCTCTATAATGGCCCGGCATGGCCTGGGGGTCACCTGTGTGCAGGGGTGTGTTGTCAAATGGCGCTTAATGGGTCATGACCGCCTTGCCCTGTGGGTAGGCGATAATGGCTTCCTTGGACGACCCTCGCCCACTGCATTATGTAAATGCTGCGGTCTGCTTTGCGTTTGTTTATGTAATTACACCGTTCTGATAGCCTCGATTTTGTGGGAAGTTGCCTCGTCTGGGTCTTCCTGTGCTCAGCCGAGTAAGGTCAGGACGAGGACTCTTTGCCATAAAACGTGCATATTTCACGATTGCAAAAAAAAAAAAATAGCTGCATGATTGCAAACAAATATCCTTAAAGACTATTGAAACGTGGCAGAGCACAATGCCCCCCTCCTACAAACTACCTCGCTGATGCTAACAACGGACATTTCCGGTGACGACATCACTGCGCGACGGGTTTTTCAGGACTGGGTAGGTGCGGCTTTTGCCCTTCTTGTCAGATCATAAGCTACATCCATTAAATAGATATAGTTTGCGGTTGAGCAGACATTCACAATGACGCTTCTTCGCGCTGCCATTTTGACTGGAGATCCGCTGCAATTTGGACATCTTCTTTCGGCCTTCTTTGTTTTTCTACAAAATGGATGCCATATGGATCCAGGGGACCCATTGACTTGTGCAACAGTGCAGTTATCAATAAACATAATGCGATGTCCAGGGAGTGCGGGGTGTCCCAGCCACGTTTTAAAAGCCACGTGACCAGCTGGGGGGCGAGGCGCAGGGAAGGGTGCGCGTCTTAGAGGGGAAGTCGGGGCAGAGAAAAGGAGATGAGACCTCTTGGCCTGCACGACATTAACACGTGTATATTCACACACACAGATCACAGTTATGTGGTTTATTAGTTCCAGAGCTTTTAACCCTATCCGTTTCTCGGCTTGCTCTTCCTTTCCATCGTTATATGTTTGTAAGATCATTGTCTTGTTTGAATAAATATTAGTTCATAAATGATGTATTCTAATGGAGTAGTTGGCTCTTTAAAGTGTTCTTTTTGGCGTATTCCTCGGGAAACGAGTCCTGCTAATTAACATTGAGAGGCGTGCAAGGTTCCATTGTGTATTAGAAAACGGAAAACATACACATGTGCTTTGACCGAATACACGTTTCCATCGTTTTCCTGTTCGAACACTTTCCACGGGCTCTGATATTTTGTTTGGTTGATCAAAAGGGTCTGATTGCCAAGAGAGGGGCCTCCCACCTGTGCTGCAATTGTGTGCTAAATGTGCTTTCTCTCCTGGCCCCCTGTGGGTAACTCACCTGATTCATGGAATTATTTGCGTGCAAAACGGGGATTTGCGTGCCATTCTGCCCGCAAATCCCCATTCGTCAAACAGGAATGTGCGCGCAGAATGGCACGCAAATCACTGTTTTACACGCAAATAATTCCATGAATCAGTTGTACCCGCTAAATCGGTGTGGATCGTGCACAGTCCTCTTTGCTTCTGGTGCTTTCTCGAATCACCACAAAACCGCGCAGACACCTGAGCCCGGGACGGGAGTAAAGGCTTTCTTTCCACAGAACAGATGCGCGCAGCAAACCGCCACGAGCCACTCTGTGGAATCAGGGGTCGCCTGTGCACTGTGCGCGCGCTGCAGTGCGCGCGCGCCACCTGGAGCCGCCGGCGGGTCCGTGGGAGAGCCGCCCCTCCCGCTCTAGAACTGCCCAGGTGACCTGTCAGCTGGAGGCGTACATAGCTGTCTCCTTCTCTTCTGCGACAGCGTGTACTGCCAAAGCCACGAGAAGACAAGTAGCTCAGTGGGTTGCGCGCTTGCATTTGCGTGCTACGGGATCGTCCCCAGCGCAACCTTTCGTTCCTCTTTTGCAGACCAGGAAAATGAGTACTGTTGAAATGAGTCACCACGGCAAGCAGGCAGGGCTCAATTGGGTCCGATTTACAACGCGATTTTAAAATGTGAATTTCCCATTGAACAAGCTTTTTTTAAAATCAGGCCCTAATGTGTGATGTGTGTGTGCTTTACACATACTGCAGGTAGTCCTGATATCACGCGTCCTCCATTTGAAGGGGTAGTGGACTCCTGCGCCCAAGTCCGGACAAATGAGATAATCGCGTGCCATGCTCCTCACCCAGGGCGCACTTTACACCCCAGCCGGATAATTATATAAATAAACATATGCATGGTCGCCTCGCCCACGCTGCGACGCAACACGCAATCTACACACGCCCTCTCCCTGCCGACGGTGGCGCGATATTAGCAAATGTTTGCAAGCTGCACGCAAAATAATTAGCTAATTAAACTAATTGCGTGTAATTACAATAACTCATTTCGCTTGTGTTGCATCTGCTTCGCTGTGACCGGCCTTTATTTAATAGGTGTAAATGCATAGGGGTGGTGGGCTGTTGGCGGGAGGGGCTAGTTCGTCTGCCTAGAGGTACACCTAATCCCGCGCCCTTTTGTAGTTGGGTGGATGACGGCCAGCAGTCCCCGTGTCACGTGTCCGGCTCCCACGGGCGAGATTGCGACTTCGAATGGCTTTTGAGAATGTGGCGGGCGTTATAGTGAACACGGCGCGCACCAGCTTTCCCTGCCCACCAGCCGCTGCCCCTTTGCTCGCGCACGTGACATCATCCCCTTTGGTCCTAATGTTTGTTGAATGACGTCACGGGAGACATGAATACCTCAAGCAGAGAAAGGGGCGCCCCGCAGTGCTTATTTCTGGGGAATGGTGCGGATGTAGAGGGGGTGAAGTGCCAAGAATCGCCAGGTTCCTCCTTTAAATGCTTTCCCTTATTTTCCTGGCCTTTTGGGTTTGGGAATTTCACCTTGCCGCCCGGAGGGACGTTGCAGGGTGTTCTTTATTCCCATGTCAGTAACTGGGGGCTTTGTGATCTGCCTTCAGGGTCTGTCAGATGGACTGACGGTTAAAACATATCGATAGCCACAAGATCATTCACAAATGCGCCAAAATGTCGGGAAACTACACATGAGCACGTTATACCACACGGCATGTGTTCATAATTATTAGATTATTCCCCCCCCTCCCATGCACTTTTCCCCTCCCCCCTCCCATGCACTTGCGCGTTCTCGATGTCACTGGGCCTAGTAAGATCGTTGTTTTGTTCCCTCTTGTTACCCTCCCTTGCCTCGTCGCGCTCTGAAACACGTGTGTACGAGAGCGATAGAAATACAATATCAATATCAATGTGAATTATTAGTATTATTACTATTATTCATGTATTTAGAAGTGCTGCATTTAATATGATTTGCCCCAAGAGCCTCCGTTGATGAGGACCTTAATATTCCATGCACGTAACAAGAGGGCGAGCACGTGTAGGGAAGTCGCCTTTCTTTAAGGTCGCAGTTCAGTAAAATGCTGATTAGAAGACCCTCGCATCAGTGGGGCATCCCTTTCCCGGGCTAGGCTTCGGATGAGCAGAAAGAGGCATTCTGGGAATTGTAGTCATGAGTAACGCCAGTTGGGTTCAAGCGCTTAAGGTCAGTGGTTTCTAAAAGCAAGGAGGGGAGGGGGGCAGATTGTATGAACTGTTCGGGGACGGGACACTTAGGAGCCTCTGTTTTCAAATAGCAATGTCTTTACAAACTGGAGGAAACATTGGCTGTTAATGGTGTGGGCGCTGAGCTCGAAAAGGGCACAATGGCGAGGCGGGATCGAATAACCCCCTCCTCCTGCCCCCTCCCTTTACGGTTTGATGTGTGTTGGTGTCCAGGTTTGAAACCCGCGTTGTCTGTGTTCATCGTGGCTGATTTGTGGGCAGTGTGGTTTTGCATCCGCGCCACTCTGCCCACTTCTGCCCCGAATGTCCGTGGCGTACACATTTGCATAGAGAGGACACGCCAGAGCAGATTGCGCCGGGGAGACCCCTTGATCCGCCTCGCCTCCGTGCGCCCCGTTACAGGGATTTTTGAAGGACCCACCTCACCAGAACGACCCGCATTCGAACAGACAGAAAAAGAAAATAAATAACACTGCGAGGAAAAGGCATGCATTGCAGCACATGGCCATAGAATCGTTTGCATCTCTATGCCACATACACGCCTACGGTGAGAAGTTGTGTGATAAGTTATATATTGCATTGTTTTAAGCACACCGTGAAAACAAAGTTCACCTCGATCAAAAGCCCAGGGCGCTTGCATTAAATTAGCCTTCTTGAGCAGTACAAGCCTGCTGACTCAGTCTGGGTAGTGCCGCAAGGGCAACGCGGTTGCTTCAAAGCACACGGCAAAGTGATGGCTGTTTCCGGTGCGAGGGCGACTGGGCGCACTGACCTGCAGGGTACTTAGTTTACAGAGAATCATGTGGGTTTTAGGTATTGCTAAAGTTAGCATGAGTGCAAAATGCATGCGATACTGTTGTTCATTTTATTCGTCAATTGCGAACGTTTGAAATGTGCGTTTCATAACGGCGGGCCCCTAAACTATTTCATTTCACTGCAGTATTTTCGTTGCACGATTTACGGCCTGGGGTGCGATATTTAGTCAATGCGACGATATGATCGCGCTCGTGTTATTTACATGTGTGAATATCTCTCGCAAACTCACAACATCGCCGAGGAAATTCTCATCAACAGAACTGCACCGCGGAGCGCCTGATTGCCACATGCACGCCCGCGGCGCAGAGGGGCAATGCAAGCCCCTCACCCACTCCCCGATAATACGCCCCAAAGCAATAGCCGCTCGCGGTGCTGCTCAGTGGGGTGCAGGGCAGACAAATCGTGCCCGCAGGCAGAGACTTGATCTATTTAAAGAATCATTCAATCCAGACGGACAGCCTTTATTCCTTATCTGATGTGCGGCGAACACGCGCCACCGCCAGTACATTTCATAATGTCCGCGAACTAAATAATAAATAAAAAAAGAGCCCCGCCACCAGGCCCTTAGAAGCGTCCTGTTCGCCGTCGCTGCTACACATTCGCCCTTGTTATGTTTCCCGGGCCGGCTCGGATGACATTTCTGAAGTAATTTAGTTAAGAGGAAATGAGTTGTTCCCAGTAGGGCGAGCAAACGAGTCGAGTTAAGGTAGCCAGCGTGATAAACGGCTCGTTCATTTGGAGATCTCCAGAGCTCGTTTAAGGCTAATTCTCTGCATTAGCCCCCTTTGGGCCATTAATGCAGGAGGCAGGGACCGTGGCCCCTGCCTCCTCGCCGCCCCATTAGAGCCGGCATTAAGTCGCCGAGTCTGAACTCCCGAGTGCGGCTAATGGGAAGTGCATTTGCAGGCGCCTAACGCGGAAAGGGCAGGGGGTGGTTAATACGCTTTGAAGGGGCTGGTCAATGAGCGATCAATAAGGACGTAATGAGCGGGAGGTCGGGCAGCATGCGGCCCAAAAATGCAACGAGACAGTAAAAAATCACTGCGGCCGAGTAGGCAACACGGTGAATACGCGGGCTCTCTCCCCGTGTAATAATCCAGACCCTGCTGCACCTTGATCAGGTTATTACATGCGGCAGAATGCGGGCGATAACATTCACACAGCCCTTGCGGCACACGGCCATTAGGCTCGCAGTAAAGTTGGTATCAGTAGGACTGTGTAATAGGGCTAACTGTGATAACCCCGTATCGCATCCCGCACTGCTTCTGTGGTTAATAATGACTGTATAGCATGGGCAACACATTATGTACCTTGGTCGTTTTTGTACCTCTGTCCGCCTTTCACAATCCAGCCTCTCAATAATGCATGGGCGGTGTCTACGGTTCTTCAAGCTCACTTGGCCACCAATGTAATCGTCGTGATGAGGATTAATTATTAGTACTATTGTGCTAAGGAGAAGGGTCCTGGCTTCAGACAACTCATATGTGGATTTGCGCAGTGAGGGAAGCTCCGATACCAAAGAGCAGTGAGGTATCAACGAGGAACGGGGGGTGGGGGGGTCTTTTGGCAGCAATGGATCTACAAGCAACCAAGGGAGCAGACAGGGGTTGGGGTGAGCAGATGACGCAAACTCAAGTTAGGTGGAGAGTGTTCGAGGACCTAGGTTTTAGGGAGGAGCCATTCCTTAAAGAGGAGGGTCTTGAGCGCCTTCCTGAAATGTAGACGCGAAAGTGCAAGGCTTAGGTTGACGGGGAGGAGGTTCCAGATTCTGGGGCTTATACAGAAGGCATGTCTTCTGCTTCTTCCCTTCTTGCACCAGCAGATATCAGGTCTGCCCTTGGCCTTACTTCTGGTGGATCGTAGGTCTTCAGTGATGCAGATTTTCTCAGTTAGGTAGCTTGGGGACTTCAGGTTTACAGCCTTGTAGATGATACAGCAGGATTTGAAGGCAATATAAATGTCAGCAGTGGCCAGTTCAGTGAGGGCCTGGGCGGTGTGGCCGAGTTTGCAGAGTCCCATGATGAGTTGTGCTGTAGCATGTAGGAGACAGGTCAAGGGTGCCAGGTTTGTCTCTGGACGTCCTTTCACACGAGCATTGCACCATCTGGTGGGAAGATATCAAGGCTTGGACAGCAGATCTAAAGTTATTTACTGAGATGAAGGGCTTGATTTTCCATAGGAAGAACTGTTTTTGCCAAGCTGTTTGAGTCTTTCTTACTATGTGCTCCTTGAAGGAGAGATGTCTGTCGATGTAGAAACAAAGGGACTAGGTGCAGGTGGTCAAATGGGGTGTGAAACCCTGGAGGTTCATAACAGAGAGCTTGGTCTGTATGTCCGGGTGTTTGGTGTTATCTGTCAGCAGAAGGAATTCAGCCTTGGAGGGGCTGATCTTCAGGTAAGAACTCGATATCCAGGACAAAAACCACAGACAGTTTCTCCTGTCATTTTCTGTGTAACTAAGTAAGCACTGTAGTAACAGCGCCACAATGCCCCTGGGCTGCTTTGTGCACTTTATAAATTCAAATAAATAAATAAACAAAATAAATATATCAATGCGAGGCAGGATTTGATACCGTGAATGTCTTCGATGGACGATATCTTGAGGTAGAACTTCAGTCATCTGCATATTGGTGGACGTTGTGTTGAGCCAGGACGGTTCCAAGCAGTTCCATGTAAAGGTTGAACATGAAGGGGGGAGAGGATAGATCCTTGAGGACTCCATATGCGATGGGTGCAGTTGCTGATTTGGAGGAATCCATTTGGACAAACTATTTGCAGTTAGCAAGGCAGAATTTGGCAAAGCTGAGAATGGTCTAGCTGATCCCATACAATGATGTAGAAACTCAGTAAGTGTCTGGTGGTCTGGTGAGTGAAACGCTGCAAGAAGGTTTAGGAGAACCAAGAGGCAAGGATGGACATTGTCAAGCATCTTAAGGGTGTTGCCAATCTCCTTGGTGGTAGCAGTTTGTGCTGCATCCTGAAGCAAGATTGGTAGGACTGAATCAGGTTGCTGGGTGGGTCATTGTGCTGGAGGAGTTGCATGGCTACTGCTTTCTCAAAGATCTTTCCTAGGAAGGTAAGATGGGTGATGGGGCAGTAGTTGATAAGGTTATCAGAGTCCAGTGTTGGTGTCTTGAGAAGCAGGAGAATTTGTCCGGTCGTAAGGGTCAAGAGAAAGGTGCCTTCTTTGAGGGAGCAGTTGCTGCGTGCCAGTTAGGAGCAAAGTGCTTCAGTCAGAAAGGTCTTGGGTATGGAGGCAGGTAGGATATCCTCTGTGTACAATTTGATCTTGAGGGATGCTACAGTGGCAGTCTGGTCTTCCATGGTGAGTATCTTGAAAGTTGTCTAGGTAGTGGAGGTTGTGTGGGATGGGATGTGTAGTGCACTGTCAGTTGTGGCATTGGTATCTATGTGCTGGTGGATCATTCTGATCTTGTTGATGAAAAAGAGTTGTTGCCGGTTGATTTTTCAATGGAGTGCAGTACAGGTGCGTCAGGCAGAGGTTTGATGCAATCTTGATGGTTTTGAAAAAAGGCTCTGCTTTTGTTGAATGTACCACTCTGTGGAAACACGTTGGCATACTCTAGTCCTGGCATCTCCGCTTTACCAAATCATATTTGATGCCAGGCACACCACTTTATTGTCCTGTGTTCAAACATAGCATATATTAAAAGTACAAGTGAATGAGGCAAATCCCTTACTCCTGCCTGACTCAACCCGCCTACTCTCCACAGCATTCAAGGATCAACACACCCCTCTCATGAAGACTCATTCACAAAACAGATCGTTCTTAAACTCTAATTCACTTAAAGATTGGATGGCCCTGGCCAGCCAACCACTACCACTAGACTTGACCTCAATATGGCTGCACAACGCCAGTGACCGGAACAGTTTGGTTTCCTAATGCACCCTCAATTTAGCTCCACATCTGGCCACTACGGTTTTTAGCAGATAGTACAACTCAGTCCAGTAAGGGACTTGTAATTCCACAATCAACACACTGTAAAGCCCACGAATAAGACCAAACTTCATCTGTACACTTGTGTGAGGTTGCAAGGATGCACCAGCTTCACAGGCACTCATAATGGGCTAGTGACAAAGCTGGCGACTCTCCACCCTGCAGTGTAGCACTTTAGGGCACATTATTGAGTGGTAGAGTTCTATATTTACTCACTGGTATGTAATGGGCCATGAAACAGCTAGCTGATGTGCAAGGTAAACTTTGGGCACAGTTTGGGCACAGTTTCCAAAATTCATATCAGTATTTAATGTATGAACGAAAGGTCATTTGTTATGTAACAGTGACAAATGCAGTTAACACTTTGGAGCTTACCAATGCTCTGTCTTGCAATGTATGTATGGAATGCCATTGGTCATGCAATACTGCTAAATGCAGTTAATCCTTAAAACACATGTAAACTCATAGACCACACTATGGCAGCTGGAGAAGCCATTCGTACTGACATTTTATGTTACGTTATGGTATATTATGTTAATGGACATTTGTAAAGTGCCTTTCAGCATTGGTATGGTCTCTACGCACTGAAGGTTGAACGCCTTCTGGGACCAAGTCAGTGGAGATAGTCAGAGTAGTAAATAGTGTCTGTGTGCACTCTGTATGTGTGCAGCTGGACAGGCTATTTCATGGGGGGAGCCAAATTCTAGTGGAGGTGCGCTAGTATGTGAGATGTTGTGTGCAGCTGGGCCAAATTTATCGTGGGGGAGAGCAACATCCTGGCTGAGGGGCGCAAGGTGGTATATGATTTTGTGTGCACCTATGCAGAACTTATCATGGGGGATAGGTGCATTCTAAAGGTTGCTGCTGTGTGCAAGGCGGTATATGCTTATGGGTGCACCTAGGCAGAATTTATCATGGAGGGTAGGTGCATTCTAAAGGTTGCTGCTGTGTGCAAGGTGGTATATTATGTGTGTAGCTAGGGAGAATTTATTATGGGGGATAGCTGCATTCTAAAGGTTGTTGCAGTGTGCAATGTGGTATATAGTTACATGTGCAGCTAGGCCGAATTGATCATGCGGGATAGCTGCATTCTTTTGCAATTCATGTGCATGCTTTAACCACAGTTCCAAATCGCCTCTCGAAAGATCATGCACATGCACCCATAAGTAGTACGTTGACACATGAACCCACTTTGTCTACTGCAGCACCACAGCAGTTGCAGACTACAGTTATGGCATAGGCTGTCATTGCTGTGCTTTATCATGAATTGATCTTGCAATGCCTTGTTGACATCAGGGTAACCCAATGACGTAATTGACGAAAGCCATATCAGTCTGCATTGTGTGTATGAAAGGTCATGTATTCTTCAAAGCCGGGCAATGGTCTTCTGGAAACCCTAGATCAGCTGGGCACTATGAGGCCATACCAATGGCAGATGAGCGCACGCCGCATTACTTAGACGAGTAGCAGAATCCGTCAAACCTGGGAGTGATTATTACCGCTCAAAAAGTAATGATCGTGAACTACAAAAAAGGCTTGTTGTGCTCTAACCAAAATCACCTGAGCAGCAGGTGATAGAGTAATAAGCTGTAATTGGGCCAAGACAGAACCCTTTCTGGCTCAGATGCAGTCTAAGACAGTATGGGAAGCTTGATTTACATTTCTTTAAAGATGTGGTAATATAGATTTCACCTGAACAATTTCAATTCACTTCTTTATTTGATGAAACTAAACCCCCTGAGATGCTGTCTTTTGTTTGCCCATTCAGGATTGCAATGCCAGAATAGACTTTGATCAAGAGGTGGCTGCCAATGTCTTAGCTGGAATCCTTAATAGCACATGAGTAAAGGAATATACATCACGCTGACACTACTCTCTTACAGTGTCGACCAATCCATAGGGGGCACCATTCTTGTCCAGGTTACAGTGCTTGGCACAAGGTAATCTTGCTATTAAGCACTGTATAAAACAGCTGGTCCTCAACACCACAACGTTCAGCAATAAGCAATTGTAGAAGGCAGGGATTCTTCACGAAGGCTGTGCAATTGGTTTCACTCCTTACAGTTAGGGGTGACCTTTTTCCTATTGTGTGTCACCCATGGGTGGTACAGATGGTGGAGTGGGAGGTTGTTTCTTCCAAACTGCAAAGGAAGAGGGGCAGTGTGCCCTTCCTAGGATGCTGCCAGGTGCATTTCTGCCATAGGCACGGGACGGAAGCATCCTTGGGCCTGAAATATCCAGGCACTAATAGTGGAGGGGCAATGCCCATTAAGGTCTTTCTTGATTGGTCGATACCAGCTGGGCTGCATGGATATCTGGGAAAGAACTTCAGCAGTTCCAGACATTTATGGCTGACGGAAAACAGTGGGTGTGGAGTCCAGTTTTTATGCCATTCTAGATGCCAATGAAACATGGGGCTTTTGAGTGTTCCCACTCATTTTCCCCCAACTGTATGAATCTTCAGATGAGCCTTCTAGGAGACCATCCTTCTATTCCACTGTTATGTGGAATGCTCACAGATGAAGTGTGAAGGGAGAAGCCTGTAAAATAATTCAAGATGGAGTAAGATTCCCTGTGTTGAGTCGAGGAGTGGGTAGAAATAATGGAGCCATGACCGAGGCACTGTGGCTCTAGGGCAACGCTCATGTCGGGGCTTTCAGGACTCGGTGCTAGCTAGCCTTTTGTTTGTAGATCATGAGCTTCTATCCGGGGCTACAAACAAAACACCCGGGGCTATAGCCCCCTCAGTCCGCCCCTAGCAACGCCTTTGGAACCTTGAGAGATTTGTCGGCCTCTTTCTTTGTTTTGCTCACCTATTACCTGGGCATCCAGGGCCAAGAACCTGGGAGTATTGGCAATGCAGACAGCGCATGGCCTCGCTGATTAGCGCACAGGTACACAATGTTTTTACCAATGTGGCAACTTTAGCAACTTCCCTTTTGAACTGCATCAGGAATCCGTCATGCAGTTGTGTATGAGCTTGTGTATTCCTGATTGTATTCCATCAATGGAAGTTAGCAGAGGTCCACTCCCACCTGGCCCACTCTCTCCAATGAGTACAAAAGGAGACATGTTGCTTAAAATGCAGATTTTGCGTGCATAGAATGCTTTCTGTATTTCTAAAATGGCCACAACGACTTTCTATTAAGAGGTGGATCTCTTTCAGGATCTTATTATGGACGGGAACATGTAATGGCAGGGTCGTACAACTTTGTTTACAAATTAAAATCATTCGTGTTGTGCACAATCAGGTTCCATCTCTACATTGTGCCTTCTGCAAGATACGCGAGCAGTGGGATATAGACATTATTACATTTAGACTTCGAAAGTTATGGTTCCTTCCCCATTGTATGTTCCCCATATTCTGACCTCCAGCAAAGGAAATGGGGACTTTACTGTTTTCCGAATGCTTGCTTGCAGAATTGTAAAATATTGGATCTGCACTTTCAGAAATCAATGAAAGTATTCAAAACTCCATGTGTCGGCCTCAATAAATGCCAGCCCCACTCGAATGGAGGCCTGACATCTGATGACTGCTAGTGCATGTCAGTGGTAGTCCATAGACTAAACTGACGGCACAACAGCGGGTCAGCCATTTTGTTTGAGTGGGATTCTACATGTCGGCATTTGCACAGTGATTTGATGGCGTTCCTGGCTTTAGTGCTGTGCCTGTGGGGTCTTGTATAGGCTATAAAGAGTATGCACTTTACCGCATACACCATGATGTGTTTGGACCAGATGACATGAACAGTCATTACAAATAAGAAGCACACCCACAAATGCACATAAACCGCCCCAATCCACAAAAGGCCAAACCACTTAATTCTTTTCTCCATGGTCACCTTTCCACTCCTTTTCCAACCTGCTGGAAGTCAGCAAGATGTGCTCGCTGGTCCAGTTGAGGACAGTGGTGAGTTTTCCACTTCCGGGTTGGAAGTTCATGAGCAGTAGTCTGCTGCTTGGTCTGTGCACTGCATAAAGGGGTTCCAGCATGGAAACATAGAGGACTCAGTCTGGCACTGAAACATCAAATGAAGATGGAATGAAGTAGTATAGAGGGACAGACAGTATATAACATAGGAGACACCCCATGTGACAACTGCAGACATATATACAGCTTGCTACATAAATCGACATTTCTCTGAGACACATAAATGGGAGTTATGGAGCATGCAAACACACATGTGCACTGACCTGGCAGTTGTCACACCAACCAACCTATACAATAACTTCCTAGGGCTGCATAGATAAACAGACGAGGCGCGGCTTCCCTGATACCTACTGATACCTACCTCTCTGTAAGTCAACGCCATTCAAAGTCGTTCCACTTATGGCAGAGAATACTGTTGAGAATGACCCTGCTCCTGAGATATAAGATCATGACACTACTATTGGTGTGCTACACAGCGCTGAAAACAGGTAATCCCCGAAGTATGTCGTTGGAAGGAGGAAAGCATGGGTCACGCCAGGGAAGTCCGGTTTCGGCATCCAAAAAGATATGTTTCACTCTTCGCCTGTGCATGCCTCCCTCTCCCCTCTGCTGAGCCCAAACAATCTAAAAAACAATGGTGTCGAAGGTTGCTCTGGTCAAGCCCAGTGGTTAACATTAATTCAAAACCTTCTATCACCACACATATGAATACCATTAATATTGTAAGTTTATTGATGCACATGTTCTTTTGCCAATAAATCCATAGGCTGGAAAGGATGTTTCATGCTGAAAGGTATGGGTGTTAAGTTCCTGTTTGTCTAATCCCTGGATCAGCTTTGGTGGATTCTCCCAGCCTAGAAATTGACAAAGAAAATGGCAGTATTTAAGCTAAAGAAGATAAACACTTGTTAGATGTTCATTTGAGGGGGTGAGTTTCCAGGTGGCAGTTCCCCAAGTCAGTCACTGCTCTGAGCTAGACTTTGGACTGGCCATGTAATCAAGGATTCCCGTTGAAGCTCCAATTCCTGCAGTTCTACGTGGAATCTAAGTCAGCACACTCTGGCTCCGGCCCCTGCTAGCAGACCATCTCAGACAAGGAGATACAGCAATTATAGGGAATCATTTGATTGGCCAAGATGGAGAGAAAACAATGCACCCTTTGCCAACTCCTTGGTAACCAGGAAACCAGATTCCTTAAAGAAGGAAACTATCTTAGCTTGTAAATGTGTTTCCGTGGACAGGGCACAGGCTTTGTGGCAGGAGGTAGTAGTCAACATCTGCCTGAGATTATCTGAACGAACTCCATTCCTGTAAATGGCTTAAGACTACATATCAAGGTGCAGTAGTGAGCATCCCTCACCTGTCTCCATGTAGGACCCATTTTCCAGGGAGTCAGGGCCTTGGCTTACCTATCACGTGGCTGTGATGGCTACTGATGCCCCGTTCATGAGTTTCTTTTTGGGCACCACTGGTGTTCTTGGCATCTCCCTTGCATACTTATGGATGCTGATGTCTACTAGTTTCAGTGGAATATATATATATATTTATATACCGGTTCTCTGATCCCTGCTGAGTGTACTGGAGCAGGAGATGGAGAATAGGTACTTCCATCCCCAGGTGATAGTGCTTCTGTAGGGCCTTGGGTCGACCCTAAAGCTTTCATTACAAATGGGGTGGACAATTATCTGATCTCAGAAGTACCACATTGACTTCCCATGTTCATGGAAATCTGGGGCCACTGCTTGCATACCAACCCAAGCACAAGGTGCCACAACAATACTAAGTACTCTGGTTGGCAGCTACACATCTCTTGCTCTGCACCTTCCAAATCCACTACTTTCAATCAAGAGTGACCCCAGTTGTCCCTGGAGAAAGCCTAGGACAGATCCTTCAGCCCTCACTGAAGTCCCAGAGGGCAGATGATTCCCTGCGAGTCTGAAGGCAGAGCTGGGTGTCTGTAAAAGGTAGGACCAAGAATGGGGGGTACGTTGATATTAATGCGGCTATCGAAGGAGATACAACATAGAGGCGGTCTGTAATCACTGCAGTTCTTTGTTTTGATCGGCTAAATGAAGGGTCTTTCTGGTCCACGTTGTGGGGGCTCCATTACTCAGAATCTAACCATTCACGGTCCTAACCTTACCGTTGCCCAATCTCAAACATGTCTATCGGCTCGGATACTACAGTGTCTGTATGTTTGCCCCAGTCCTGAGAAATTCCTGCTCTGCCATTTTTGTGAGTATCATTATGTCAGGTACATTTCCAACAAAGATCTGTACTTGCTATCCTACACAACATTACATCATGTTCAATGGGTGCTCCTAAGGATGCGCACACCTGTTTTCTAAGGTGTCAAATGAACACCTTTTAGATTTGAGTACACTTCCACTGCTATCTGTAACATTTCCCAGGGATGGCGGAACTTGCAATCATGCATATGCTCCCTTGCCTTCAAGGGAAATTGTTAGGGGTATACCGCCCCTTTTTTTTGGAGTGTGTGACTTTTGTATTTGTTAATTTACTTCATTTTTAACATTTGGGAAAACTAGGAACTGGTGGTCGTGAGGTCATTCCCCATGTTTACTTGTTTTCAATGCAAGATGCAAATGACCTTTTTCTAAACCCCTAGAGGGAACACAAGATGAATGAATGCTCTCATGCTTATATCCTGGCACCTGTCTAAGGTAGCACGTGTGATGTAAGAGTTCAAATAACGTCCCATGGATACTTTTAGGATACTGACGACCTGCCTGTATATACAAGTCAATCAATCCTAACTGTAGCAATACTTCATTCATTAATCCTGCGGTGCTGTGGCCCCACAGTTACAGCCAGTGCTGTTGGGCGGTCGACTTCCACTTGCTCTTCAAATCAAAGGTCTTGGAAAGGATGCAAACCTCCAGCTCCTCTGTAGTCAACTGATTAAAGTTGGACAGTCTTTGTTCTGTGCGAGATATTCTGATAGGAGTTCAACACACATTTCCTACAGATTATAAGATTGATTTCTAACATAATTAGCTGGTAACAAACACGCGATTTTATTAGAGAAGTATCCCAGCTGTGCCTTTTCTATGGAGACTCTGTCTTTCTCTGGATGCTGGCGATATTTACAAAGCCCGCATGCCCACTGGGGGTCAACCCCGAGGCTCCTTAGCTGCACTTGCCCCAGGAAAGAGCAAGTCTCCGGGCTGACTTCTTATAGAGGAGATTACTACACATGATGAAGACAGAGACTGCAGCACAGCCCTCGGCAACTCTCCCTCTCGCTCTCTTCCTCTTGACAGAAGGGAGGTGCTCAAGAAACAGGGGGAGGCAAAGCGGATGTCAGGCAGGGCAGAGGCCCAGGGACATTGGCAAATGTTACCAATGCCATTATGCGCGGTGTATGCCAGCAGCACTGGCTGTTAGTGCTGATTGATGGAGTTGGCAAGATTTTCTGAAAGGCATTGCAGGATCATGGAAGGGCAGGTATGTAGCATGGCAGATTAGTAAGGGTGAGTTAGCCATGTTTATGTTTTCTGCAATTTATTTCTTGTCTTCCCTAAAGCTTAAAGGGAAAATATAACATGAGCTCTCCGCTTTAAGAAAAGGCACTTTAATGGCCCCAAGAACCCAGGAAGTCTTTTTCTATCATCAGACGCTTTAAACCCTATTAATTCATGCCAGGGAACTGTGTTAACAAATGATAGCACATTCACCTCACTTCTTACCATTTACATTCCCTGCTATATTTTTAAGTTGCAACCTGTTTCCTTGGTTGCAGGTATGGGAATACATTCCACGAGCACTTTTGAAAGGTGACATGCATTATAATGTGAGAGGTAGGGGAACTGAGCAGATACAACTATACCTATATTTCTGAAGGAATTTTCCAAAGGTTTCTTTCCAGAAATAATCAGTCCAGTGGAAATGGGGCAGTGCTGTGCTTATGAAGCAGGTGCAGCCCCAGGTCACGGGTTCTCAGTGTTTTGCTGTTAGGAATTCTCCTTTAACCCAGGCACTTTCCTGAGAGTAAGACTGCATTTGGTCGATACTAGACAAAGCATGTGTTGCAGAAACACGTCTGTGAATGATATTCGTAGGTTTCGCAATCTGCGTACGGAAACTTTAGAACACATAATGGTATGCTGCCCAGCTCTACAATCAGGTCCACAGAAGTTTTTTAAACAGATTCGTTTATGATGTAATAGGGAGGAGTGCTGATCAAGCATTTTAGTGACACTAGTATTGTGCTATGGATCGCAACGGTGACATGTTTAATCAAATGCAATCTGGTTTCGGACTTTTACGGTGGCAGGCATTTTATTTCACTATTGTTCTCCTATTCATATTTTATCTTTTTTTTCTAGAACTGATTCTTTGTATTTTTATGATGTTTTCTTCTTTTGATTTTGTGTTTGTAATGTTTTTCTATTCTGTACTTATTGGATGTGTGTCTGTATTGCATGTTTGTATGAGGTTTGTTAATAAACCAATATATATTTTTTTAATGCAGTTTTAATTTTGCTTGTCATGTTGCACCCACTAGTGAGCGCTACGTTGCTGCTTTGCTATGCAACAAGTAGGAAACATACCGCCCACCAAGGAAGGATGTAAATACTGTGGGAATACTGTGTGAATACTGTGCTGAATAAAAGCAGTCCATGGCAGATCCCAGTAGCGGAGGCAGCATTTGGTGCATGGGACGGCCAATAGGAAGGATGTAAATACTGTGGGAATACTGTGTGAATACTGTGCTGATTAACAGCCGTCCATTGCAGATCCCAGTAGCGCAGTCAGCCTTTGGTGTATGGGGCAGCATTTGGTGTGTGGGAGCACTGCAGGCGGGGAGCTGTTCATGTGCAGTAATGATAGGGCATGGCCTCTAGCCTTGTGCAACTATGGTCATTGGCATGGGCATGACAGTAGGCCATAGCGCGTGTGCTGTATGCCCGGGAAATGGGTGCAGGCAATACATTCTGTGTAGTAAATTAGAGCACTGCGCAAGCGCATGGTCAGTTACCATTCAACACTTGCTGCAGGCAATGCCGCGTGTATGCAGCATGCAGGGACACTGCACTTGGGAAATGCCCATAGGCTATGTCGCGTGCAGAGGACAAACAGGACATGACTGCTAATCTGTGCTTGGGGGCATTCTGAAAGAGGAATGCCTATTTGCCCAGAGTTTAAAGCCAAAGGACACTGCTTGCATGGGAACTGCACGAATGGCATTATCTCCAGCAAGATCTACTGTAGATGACTCACAGGGCATGGTGGCAGTCCATTCGATGTAGGAAGTGAGAGCAGGGTTTCTGCCCACATCTCAGAGGCATATAAGTCACAGTACCTACAGGAAAATACCATAGGCTATAGCAAGTGGGTGGTTTGCACCGAGACACTGTGCAAATTGTGGGCTGCCATGCCCAATGGGTCATTCGTCTCAGAGGATAGCTCAGAGGCAACATGCTCGCCTTGGAAGCAAGACGACACGGAGCAACACAGGTTTGATCCCCGGGTTCCGCACTTAGAAACCTCTGGGTATTAAGCGTGTTATAAATAACATATCATATCATATCATTCCCATACAGTGCTGTAGACCGTATTACATCCTCTCAAAACAACAATGTGATATCTACAAATATGTGATGAAAATACCTTGGTTAAAATGTGTTATGCAAAAGAAGGGGTTCCAGGAGTCTCTATACAGGCCTTAGTCGCGAGGGAGTCTCAACTAGATGTTTTTAGCTCACTATCCCTTTCACAGAAGAGAAATATCCACAACATATCAGTCTTTGTCCTGCCCAAGGGCAATTCAGCACCAAAATACTAGGCAATTCTCTTCTGAACAAGAGAACCAACAGCAACCCCAGACACGTGTTTCGGCCTGGCTGGGCCTCATCAGTGAGCAAGGGGTCCACATCTTAATTATCATAGTAACTTAGGGTGAGACCCAAAGTTACTTTTTAATATGCAAAACAGGGGGTTCTGGGATTCTCTCTACTGGCCTCAGTGGCAGGGGAGTCTCATCCAGATGTCTTAGCTCATTATCCCTTTCACAGAAGAGAAATATCCACAACATATCAGTCTTTGTCCTGCGTAAGGGCAGTCCAGCACCGAAATGCAAGTCAATTCCCCTCTGAACAAGAGTACCAACAGCAACCCCAAACACGTGTTTCGGCCTGGCACGTGCTATTTTCTGTACTTAGAGGGCAGACCAAACTACAATGTTAAACATCCTTACAAATGACATGTTATTGCTGCTTGAATCAGCATTGTCGTTTAGGCATGACCATATGGTATGCCTGTGCACACTGTTCACCTACTTCACAGAGTATGGGGGGATGGCTGCGGGTGCTGAATTTGTGTGGTACTGAAAACCCTGTGACTGTCTTCATGATTCCTTTGGTAGGTTTTTTGCATGCAGATGATGGTCAAAGGCCATACTCTATGCACAGTATCCAAAAGCCCACCTGTTCTGAAGACTTGGTCACTTCGCACAGGGCATAACAGGTTATCCCCTCTATGTAATGCCCTGTGATTATTGCAGGTAAAAGAATTCCGCCTCGAGCAACCAGGGCAATGGCCACAGGATCTTCTGACTGGGGCACTCTGCATGGGACATGCTCCATGTGCCCTACCTATAGGTTATAGCTATAGGGTATAGTCTATGGCACCTCAGCAACGTACATGTGCAAGGAGCACAGGACATGTTGCATGTCAGGGGTCTGCCACCTTTGGCCCTGAAGATGTTTTGAACTACATCACCCATCAACCCCAGCCAGCATTTTCAGTAGCGAGGGATCATGGGAGTAATAGTCGAATGCATCTGGAGAGTTGCAGGTTTCAGACTCACGCTCCATGTGCAGCATCCAAAAGACATAGAGGCAGGCCTGGCCCTAAAGTTACCACCTGCTTGGCGATTGACTTGGTGCCAAGGTCCATACGCAGTACCCACAGGGGTGCTGCATGTAGATTACTGCACTATGTGCTCAAAACCTACGGATTATGTTGTCAGGAGCACTGGGCTTCGGGCAATGCCATGATCAATCCTAATGTGCAGTGCCCACTATGGAAGATTAAGTGATGTCATAACATATTTAATCATTGATGTCATTATGCATTTCATATCTGATTCTGCATGTGAGATCATGAGCAATAATGCATAGTGGGTGTGCTTTTCTAAATATTGAATGCGAGTGGAATTTAGATTGGAGTAGTAACTGCCATATTAACTCCAATTAGGCGTTCCGGTCAGCGGCAAGTATTTAAAAGTAATATTATTGTGTGTAATAGGGAATCAATTGATCGAACCATAACATCCATTATCCGACTTTTGTGTGATTATGGATAGCTGATCCCACAAATGATTACATTATACAATGTGCAGTAAATCACACAGCCTCTTTGTTTTGTAGATTTTACATACTCCTGAGTGTGTTTATTGAACATATAAAGTTAATGTGATCTTACATGTTTATCTAAATTCCCAATAGTAGCGACGTGATATCTGGCAACGTAGATACTCAACCTCAAGCCACTTCTGCCATGACACATCACACCTGATATCACACATCACGCCTGACATCACACATTACATAATTGATTCCATCAATGAAGAAGTAATATTGTCCACGGTACTACGTCGTTGTTTCTTTTTTTAAATTGACATACATCCATTTTTTAAGCATGTCTCGTTGTAGCTTCACCTTAAATAAAAAGTGATCAATTAGTCATTTCGTATTATTCCTAAATAAATTAAGCATTTCCAAGCTGAAAGCTACCTTCAGGTATATTTGTTCTTTTGTAATATGCACTCTGGTTAATTATGTCGAAGTTTGAACCTTGTGAAAATTGCTTAAGTAGTTCGATTTCATTTAATGTTTGTTTTATACATTGGAACATACATTAGAAAAGCAGGGCGATGTTAGGGCCTCGCCCTAGATGGGTGCGATACTAAATCTAGTGTAATGACATCATCTCGCCGACAAGGGAGTCGTGAAAACATATTGTGCACAAAAGTGTAGTGATATGCCACCCTGGCCAGAAGCATCACAAGGAAGGATGGAGAGGTAGAGAGAAGCAGAGGAAAGAGATAGATGGAAGACAGACAGCCAGGGATGCCAGTGTTTGCCAATTTCCCATGCAACAATTAAGAATAGTGGTGCATACTTTGTCGTGTGTCCCTCCAGACATTAAGGGCCAGATTCACAGAACGTTTTCCTATGGGATTGCACCATTATAAAACACTTCCATGAATCAGGCCCATAATGAGCAGAGCCTCTTAACCCAGAAAACAAACGGGGTGGCAAGCTCACAAGTGCCAGGAGGGCGGCCTTCCCTTCTCGGGGTCTGGTCCAGTGCCAGCACATCAAAGCTTGAGAAATCCATCATGAGGTGCTCTGTTAGGAAACAAATTAATATATTATTATTAGTCATGCATGAATCTTACATTGGCACAAATGCATCCATGTGATGCAAATCGTGTGCAACAGTTAGGGAAATCTTAATTTATTGTAAAAACCTTCAAGAAACACTATTAAAACAGTTTGAAAGAGATATCAACATCGTTTTGCTATTTCCCATTTGATAACGGCGGCACCACAGTGATCCGTTTTTGACTTATTCCAAAATAAAGGGCTGATGTTTGGCAAAGGAAATGCCTATGACTCGTTCCCAATCGCAATGGAAACCTTCATTTTATTAGGGTCTGTCACTAGTAAGGGTTATAGCATATTTCTATTACATTGTTCCACTCTTTTGCGAACCTGTTTTTTTTGTTTTAAGGCTCCGAAGTTAGTTCACACATGTCAACATTTGTGGTGCCCTTACTAATGAGTTGGTAGTACACACACACACACACAGTTGTGCTCTTGCATTCAGACCAACATAACATTTAGATGGGGTCAGAAGGAGCAGCTGTTGTTATTTGGATCGCAATGAAAACGGAGTACATTTGTTTGTAGACGTTTTGTGTCAAATGAGAAGATTTCTATCTGACATATAATTATGAATCTCTTTATTGTGTAGCTTTCTAAAGGGGAGTCATATTACTGTACACCATTTGATGATATTTGGCGCTGGTAGTTTCCTTTAAGACAGTAGCAGTCTATATTAATTTTACAGGCACGCACCCATACATTATTTCACTATATTGTGCAATGGCAGTTCAATTGAATAGAGAAGTTGCAATATATTGCACACACATATTTATAGAGCCACTGTTTTGTGTGTAATGAGGGATCACAATTTACAACTTGGGATATCATAACTGATGTGTTTACTACATAACATAGGCCAGGAAGACATCTGTACTAGAAGAATATTTCAAATGTGCAGTTCTCTTTACGTAACACACATCTACAGTTTTGCATGATCAGATGTTCCTTAGCCTACCATAAAATGGTGTCTTTGATTTTGGGGGGCTAGTGAGAGGCTTGTTTAAAAACAGTTGCAGTGGTCTTTGGCAGTCCTAGGACTAGGGCTCTGACTCGGGTTGCTATGTGCTCAAGTCTGCAGATCCATTTCACTTCACTAAGAGGCAGGAGCTGCTAGAAATCAATGTCATGTCTACTCCAATCAGGTCATGGATATATAGCACAAGCCAGAGATGTTACAGCCATTAGAGATGTTCTCATGCAGGCAAAAGGTCTTAGATTAATGTGATGGGCCGAGTAAGGACATCGCTAACGAAGCAGGTCTCTCTTTTAGATTCATCGTGTTTTGAGGAATTGTTTTGCATCCGTCTTTGAGGGTTAGTCAGGTATTCGGAGCAGTAATATCATACAGGGCAATTTGCATTGGTGAATCCTAGTGTAATTTGGGGGTACATATATAACTTCAGGTCATGTTGGTTTATTAAATAATCTGTTGGGCACATCTATGCCTTAAAGCAAAGGGAGGAATGTTGTGATTTCAGACACGGGCCACAGGATTTTTTTCCAGGACGCAAAACATTATAAGTCTGATTTTAACTTCAGAGAGAAAAAAATCATCTTTAAAACTCAATATTTCTAATTTGCTATCGCCATAGATATATGCAGAAAATTTTAAGGTGATCACCCACCAAATATAGGGCCTGATTCAAAGAGCTTTTTTTCAACGGGATTGCACCATTATAAAGCACTTCTGTGAATCAGGGCCTATATGTAGGGCATAATGGACCTAAAAGAGCCATGTGTCAGAAAATACATTATTGTCTACGTTTAAGGTTTAGTTAATTGCTTAGTATATCGCAATACATAAAAAAAAAAAAAAGAATGGTTTTTGAAAATACTTGTATTCATAGTAATATCACCATACTGTAAGAGTAATTCCAACTTCAGAATGTACTTAGATGTGTACTATTCCTGTCTGTCTGCTATCCATTGTGTGCAATGAAACTGGTACAAAGGCCTAAATCCCTTGTTCAGTGCTTGGGCGATCGCTTATGACTTGAGAAAAACATGTGCAGAAAGATATGGAAAACAGTGTGATGGGTATTGGTTATGCACCACCTTCAAGTGTGATCAGCAGCTACAGAGTCCTCATCAAAAATCTATTTTTGGTTGCACTTTGTATTTAATTATTTCATTATTTAGTAATATTGTTGTCTAAATTGTCAGGTTTGACTCCAAGTTCAAGTCAATGATCATGATTTTGATTTCAAGAAAAAACATGCACTTAGACCGCCCTAGAGATTTAACTAAACTAGCTTGAATGGCCACTCTGGTTTTAATGAGCACATCTGGAGACTCTAAATACTCTGGATTCTCCGGAGAGGTTCTGGATTCTGGAAAGTAAACCATTGCTCCATAACAGTGTTTCCTTTCACATTATTTGTCAGGAAAGAAAATAAATGAACTCGCTCAAGTCTTGAACAGTGTCGTGAAGCAATTAATGTGACTCACGTAAAATAGTGGCATCTTATTGGTCACTTCATGGTCCCTAGTCCTTGTGTCTCCAGGCGCAGTCCTCGAGGCACCTAGCCACACCAGGTTTTCAGATGAAATGTGTATCCTGAAAAGGGATTGGGGTTGGCTTTGATTTACAGAAACAGGAACAAGACCAATACAACCAGTTACAGGTAAAGAAAATGCACCTGTAACTAAATGGGCTGGTGATGCACCATTTACTTGTGCAAAACGAGTGTGTCAGCAGGCATTGGAAAAAGCTGTACAACCCAAAGCAGGCACACAAACCCCCACAGAAATAGTGCAACCCGATAAGAAAAAAATACTTTTAAAAAGCAACTTTTTCCACAGTAGACACTGTTTTAACCTGGTAAAAGTCATTTTAATGAAAAGTGAACATGTTTTTGCTTTATTTAGGATTTTTCCCAAAAAAAAGAGTTTCACATCTCCCAATCATTGACACACTATCAAATAACATTATTTTTTATATTTTCACTTAAGCTTTAGTTGTTTTTTCATGCTTAGTAGCAGTGGTTAATTGCCTCCCATGGACTTTATGAACCAGGAACTTTTGTACCTGCAACTTGCAGCACAGACATTTTGTAAAGGCCACAAAGTACTACTTTGGGAATCACCACAAAAAATGTGTGTGGTCACAAGCACAACTTCTTTGTGGTAAACGTTACAGCCACAAATGTTATGTCAGTGAATTGGGGCCACATTTGAAATGTCATTTAAAGTCTGACAGATCCTGATATCAAAATAGTCCTATTTCGTTTTCTGTTTCTGAAATCTTTTTTTCTATGCTGTATCCATTAGAGCAACAGGATAGATGAGGATAACCTGATAAAGTAGAAGTTGTAGTAGTTTGTCATTTATAAAGCTCCTCTAACCCATTAGTATGGCCTCAATGCGCTTGTGGCGGGGAGGGTACTCGGGGGACTAAAGTTCAAAGTGTGGGAAAATTGTCAGAAGGGTTAGGATGTGTGTGTGCATTTGGCCGAATCGAAAAATGGGTGGGATGGTTGAGCCCCAATAAACTGCCCATGAAGGTCAGGCATGTGGATGGGTGTTGAGTGATGGACAGGCGAGTGTGTGAGTGCAAGAGAGTCATTATTTGTCCAGCTAGATCACATTGTTGTTGTAGAACCTAGCTGCATTCTGATGGCAGAGATGATGTGCATAGTGTTTTACTCTGGTGTATGGAATCAAATGCATGCGGGTGGGCGGCCATGCCTGCGGCTAGCTTCCACTGAACTAGTACGTAACGACATACTGTGAGCATCAGCCAGCATTTTGCTTAGAAGTGCCCATGGAATCGGTTTGTCCGGTCTGCTCCGAGATCATACTTTACCTTGTGTTCAAGGATATACTCGGCAGGCACAAACAGTTTAATGAATTAGGTGTCATAAAGGTGAGCATGAAGTGGGAAGGTTTGTCAGGTTGCCGGAGGGAAGAGCCAGGTTTTGTGGGGCTTCCTGAAGGAGTGGCAGATGCTGAGTGGAAGATAATTCCAGAGGGTGGGAGCTTGGATGCAGAACAAGAATCCTCTAACTTTAGTGGAATTGCAAGGGGGGGTCACAAGGAGGGGCACTGATCAAGATCTAAGGTTTCCGGTCAGTTGGTAGCATGTAAGTTTGTGTTGGAGGAATTCAGGGCCTGTCTCGTGGAGAGTGCACGATGTAACGAACATGGCCTTGAAAGTCGCTTGTCAGCTGATAGGAAGCCAGTGTAGCACCCTAAGGGCAGGAGTGATGTGTTCTCTGGTTGAAAGGGAAAGGAGGAGCCTAGCTGCAGAGGCTTGGATCTGTTGGGGTTTTCTGAGCTGACAGGTAGGGGTGCCCAGATAGAGGGAATCGGCGTAGTCTAAGCGGGAGAGAATGATAGCCCGGATTGCTGAGACGCTGTGAGGGTACGACAGATAAGGGGAAATACGTCTGAGGATCTGAGGTGAAAACGACATGATCTAGATACAACGTTAATGTGGTGGGGGAGTGTTAGATCCGAGTCCAAGGTGCATCCCAGGTTCTTTACCGAGTTCAATGCTATGAGGATGTGTGGAGATGACCATTCAGGACCTACAGAAGAGGGAGAGAGTTCAGAACTATGCTCCTCTGGTTTAGAAACTCTCTGAGAAGCCACAGCATCTTCATACTCAAAATCGAAAAGGAGAAATAGAGAAAGGACCGCAAAACAGACAATTTCAAACAGTATATCCAGAATCTAGGAACACCATCCCTTCACACATCAGGCTCCCCCTATCTCTAATGTTTTTCAGAAAGGAGCTGACACTCCATCGGCCTGCTTTACAAAAGCGTTTTACAATGGCACGATCCCATTAAAAAACACTCTATGATCTAGGCCCCATGTGTTAAAGGATCAAGTCATCCACCCCTGGTAGGGTGCCACCCAGTTTCTCATGGCCCATTCCCTCCACCGCACATATGTGCAGTATCTTTAACCGTTCACACTGCATTTACACTACATCGTGTATATCTCTTGCCTCACAGACTGCACAACACTTCATTGTGCCCTAGCTGAGATTGTGTTACAACACAGATACATCTATGCTTATAAAAACTTGGGGAGGATCTTTTGCCTACAGTAACTGATGCTCAGAAGGGAAGTCAAGTCTACGGCGCTCAGCAATGTCATAGATGATGTCATCAATTAGACTATGGGCCTCATTACACAGTATGCGGTAAAGCCAGTATTTTACCGTGTCCGCCTTGGTGGATGGCTGAATTACCGCCCTACTCCAAGGTGAGCGGGGGCCGTATTTCCCCATTCACCAAGGCACTTCCCCATTCCCATTTTTGCCCCCATAGGGCTCAATGGGAATGGGGAATAGCTAATTACGGTACCACAAATTGCAGTACCGTTATTAGCACCAAGGTCCCTTTGCGGGCCCGTTCCTTAACAGCTGCTAAAACCAGCCGTTGAGGTCTGGTCCGGCAAAGGGACCTCGTAGTAAGGCAGTAAGGGTTTACCGGTACGGTTCCCTTACCGGTACCGGTAAACCCTTACCGCATTCCATGTAATGAGGCCCTATATCATCAGCGGCTCCTAAAAGGCACTGCCCGTCTGAATACTCATCTGAAACTATTATTTATATTTGTGCATACCTCTTGGTTTCCATGGTTACCACTTGGTATCACTAAAGGAGACCCTTGGTTTGGGAGTGACTGGTACTTCCCATGTTCGCTTCTGGTATTTTTCTGACTGAATTCCCTTTTACCCCATGTGCTCTGCAGTGCAGTGCAGTCACCGCATGGTGGTGTGATACAAAACAGCAATAATATATGCACGCAAAGATAAATAAATAAAGAGTAATTAATACAATCATTAATGATGTCATTAATACTATTGACTGTCTATAATGTATTTGTTTGCCCTATCTTTGTGTGTGTATATATATATATATATATATATATCATATATATCTAATGCAGCGATGACAATTGTATCTGTTGTATGTGGCTTGTGCATCATTTGGATAGTAACTAATATTTAAGTTACGTCGCCCCTTTGTAATCCTGCTTAAATTAACAGAGTCCCCATAAGTATTTGGTGTCAATTCCTTTGTGACACCAGTCAATAGCTTGCTATTCTTAGAAGCCGGGAGGGGGACATCATTTCAAGTGTGAGATTAAGAGGAGTTTGGTGACTATGCAAGGGTGCAAACGAGGCCCAGCGAGTGAAGATCGGGGGGGTTCATAGAGGTGGGCCCCCTTGTTTTTCTGAGGATACGTGCAGTTGATATGAGGCGTTTCATGATTCCTCTTTGATGGAATTTGGACTAAAAAGTGAGGACCAGAGACACGTGTTAAGGCTGATCTCATTGACCTTTTGGGGCATGATTTACAAACGCCTTTCACAATGGGGCGATTCCATTGAAACACGCGTTCTAAATCAGGCCCTGATTGGGGTGAGTTGCATCTAACAGAACGCTTCTCACTCCTCTAATTTTTAAAATTATTTCCACAATACTTTCATGTGCATCCCACTTCTGCAGTATAGGGGCCTGGCTGACAGTGGCGCGATCCCACTGACAAACACTTTGTACATCAGGTGCTAGAAGTTTGCAGTTGTTAGAATTTCCTTTTAAGAGTCTGGTGCTAGGTTCTTTTTTTAATGTCCGAAAAGCTGATTATGAGGGGACGTGAGGCAGTCTTTATAATGTAGCATTGTCACGTGTGCACCCCAGGACTGTACATGATGCTGCATGCAAAACCCCCTGGGGCATGTCACTGTGGAATTGGTGTCCATGTTAAGGATCTGCTCTTCCATTTAAGAAGAAAAAAAAAAACATGAATGATACCATGAAAACATATTAGGTGTCACGGCTTCCAAAGAAAGAATGTCTCAAATGGAACCAATGCAATTCCCAAAATGGGTGGGTTTCAGCGCCTTCTAGACTTTATGCAGAGTAACAGTGACATAAGGGGGCACTTATGCCAGACATGGCCTCTTCCGGGTCTCACAATAGGACCCTTTCCTTCCAGGGAGGAGCGCTCTGTACAGTGCTAACAATATAGCTTTTATAATTAATGATTTATCTCATACGGTTACTGTTTCATAATCATACAAAAACATAATGTGCAATGAATATATATATATATATACACACACACACACACTGGGTATAATAAGCATTTTAAATGTAGCTTAATTTACTTTTTTTAATTGTGTTTCAGTTCAAACAACGTTTCACAAAATTAGTAAAAAAAATACACATATATCAATTCATTTTGTTTTGGTGGAATTTAGATTTGTAATGAAGTTGATTGGCTCCTCGTTGCACTGCAGTCACTCCTATTCATCTGGTGGGATAAGCTTACCTGTAACTCCTGCTCCACAAATCCCAGTTTTCGTTCAAGCAATTGAGTCTGTGCAGAATGAAAAATCCTGTTTTTGAGAGTAAGAAAGATCACGTTTTCTGTAGTTTTATTTCATTTAAGTCTCTTAAAATGTAATCTCCCCCTTCACCTGCAGTTCTCTAGATTTTCTTTTTGATTGTATGTATGGTTTATCTCAAACCATTATATAAATATAAATTATGCCTGTTTATTCTCTCTTTGTCCTCTGTAACACTAGCAGCCGGATATTGGATGTGATGTTCCCATGTAACCATGGTCGACCTGCACTTATCTCTGCTTCTGTTATTATTCGTGTTGTTCTTTTTTGTCTACACTGTCTGTAACTCTTGTTTAAGCCTTGTGCTCCCAGTTACCTGAGGGTTCGGTGCGTGCTACAAATAAAGAAACTAAACTAAACTATGACATATGTATCACTTCCACAATATAGACATATGAGCAATAGAAATCTAGAATTAGTCACCTCAAATGTAGCGATAAAATCTTAATTCTAAAATATACTAATACAATATTTTAAACTGTCACTCTCAAGGCTCCACCCCATTATCTATGCTAGCTGGGGCTGATGGGAGTTGAAGTTCAAAACATGTAGAAAGCCAATTGTGGCAGACCTGCCCCTATTGTCTTTTGCTGAGTAAAGGGCTAGAGGAAGATCTTAATTTTGTCAAATGCAGTGATTTCTTAAGCAATTCATTTAAAAAAGAAACTGTTCCGGAATGGTTTTGTTTTAAAGTAAAAGTGTAGGAAGAAGTTGATACTTGCACTTTCAGTGCACCGCACGGACGTTCCCTTAAACAGCAAGTGCATGTGTTTGGGGGTTTGTATTGTGAGAAAAAGGAGGAGTGATGATGGGGTTTGTGGGAAGCGGGGGCAGGCGAGCAGGGAACATGGTTCCACTACTTCTTTTGGTACCCTGTGAGCACTGGCCACAGGGCAGTCCACTGTAGTCAGTATTTGATCTCCATTGACAAGCTTGATTTCTGCAGGCTGCGCCCACTTTGTCTGTGCCATGTAAAAGCAGGTGCAGTCCGTAAATCAAGGGGTAATGATTGGCACCATGATTGTCGATGAGTTCACTCTTGACTCGCCGCATCTGAATGGTGAAAGGCATGGAAGCCCGGGTGGGCATGACTTCTCTTGCCTTTCACGGTGTAGATGCAGCGATTCCCTGATATGTCTCTGTCCTATGTGGCGATGGACAGCCCGGCAGGACAAATGTAGAGGGGCGGCAAAAAAGGCTTACTTTTCTTTTTTCCTACAGTTCTTTTATTCTGGTAAATGGTGTCCTTTCCAGCACACATTCTGAAAATGCATGGTGCAATTCCCGCAATCTACCACACTCTGCACTGCATGTGCCTGGTAGCTGCAAGTTTCAGTTAGGGGTACAGTAAGTGAAGTTCATGCCTACATTTTTGGGAATACCTGAAAAGTTACTATTTTATGAGTGGTGACTACACTCCCTTGGAAATGTGAATTCATGCAGAAACATTTGGAGTGTGTGTGTACTGTCACAGAACATTCGTCTTGTATGCACTTATACACATATACACATGTTATATGTGTTTTGACTTTTGTGAATCGTGTGTAATGTAGGCAAGCCTTAAATGCAATATGTGTAAGATGGGAGCGTCTGGAAAAACTTCTCACCTTGACTCCATTGTCTTTTCCATGGATCCCCTACATCGGTGGTCTGCAACCTGTAGCTCTCCAGGTGCGCTGAACTACAACTCCCATGAACCTTCACCATTGACTTTGCTTGCTGGTAGAAATTGAGGTCGAAAAACTCTGGAGAACCAACGTTTGCAGAACCCTGCTCTACATCCTTACACAAGAGTTAAAACTCAGAACCTAGAAACTTCTCCCTCAATAATGTTCCTACTTTCTAAATGGACAGGATGCTGACAGATAGATTTAACTTCAATGAGAAAGTGGTTAGGTAGGTCATCGAGTTCAATTTTAGAAATAAAGTTAAAATAAGCCTAGTATCATTACATAGTAACATACTGTTACTGTACTTTTGCATCTAATTAAGATTTGGCACACTGGTGTTCAAATTGTTGCAGGGACGATTTAGGAAGGAATCTGATTAAGGATGTTGGCTTGCTTCTGAGTCATTGGTTAAAGGGAAAGATTTCTAGTGAATAATAATTTGGAGTCAATAGTTCATAGATATTTCTATGATAATAATGGTTCAAAAGGCATCAACTGATCTATACTAAGGGTGTGCAACCCGCACGGTAGCCTTGGTCCACATTGCTGGTCAAAAGACACAATGACCAGCTTTTGCTGATAGTCCCACTAGTTTTGGTGGTATCTCCTTTCTCATCCCTTTCTCAAAATGGCTTCCATAAAGAGTGATTTAAAAATAGACCAGAGAAGCAAAAGCGATTTCATTGAAACGTTTTTCTTGAACTTGTTTGATGTAAAGGGACCTATCTCCAAAGCGCTGCAGAGCACTTCTCAGAGCTTGTCTATTGTCGGAGCAACTTCTCAAATACGAGGTGCTGAACCGAGAACACTATCAGTCTGATGCGGAAATGGGCAGAGTCAGAAATAGATGGGTAAAAGTGAGGCTTAATGCTTTTACAGCCCTGTAAGTCCCGCTCCAGCCCATTTTCAGGCTGACACAAGGAGGAGGAGGGGCACGGAGTAGAGACGAGATCTCTGTGGTGCTCACCTCTTGCGTTTTGCGTGAGCACTACATTTATCGCCTCCATGAGACTTTCCTGCGGGCATAAAAATTAATGGATTCCCCTCTGTTATGCATCAGGTCAAGACCAGGCAGATTCCTTAGGAGTCCATCAGTAAAATCTGGCTGCAAAGCGCATGTCTAGGCTGTGTTTTGTTTCTCACAACACAGTGAGGAAAATAGTACATTAAAAGGAAGTTTTCCCCGCTTTTAGTCTTTCCTTGTTGACTCAGCCTTGCGAATCTTTACATTTGCATGCTGGGTACCCAACACCACAAAAAGTACTAACGTTGGTGGTCCCCTGGATGCAATTCCTGCCTCATATGAAATGAGGCTGTGTGATGTGTGGTGTCCAGTTGACACAGCATTGTTGTAACCGGGGTGTGATCTGGGGAGTCAGAGGAGTACAATTATGCTGCACAATAGGGCACTATATAGATACTGTGGGGTGTTACATATGTACATTACACATATTTGCAATTTGAGGCATAGGGTGGCAAAGTGTTTTTTTGTTTCTTCTCCAGAATAACACAATTATTTGTTCATGTACCAGACGCTAGGTTACAACCCAGGAATCAGAGTTCATATTCGGCATCTCCTCGAAGAAACAGCAAAGGTAGCCACTAACTTTCCTTTCTGCAACCTGGAGCCCAGAACCCTGACTCTCATACCGTAATACTTTGGTACTGGACTGTAATTAATCCAGTGGGAGAGGCCATTTATTCGGGACAGGACATTTTATTCTATGTACATATTATTCATCATTTAAGCAGTGTACATTTAAAAATATGTACTTCGGTAATCTTTTTTTTGACATAAGTGAGTTAGGTGTTACAAAATGTGAAATTAACCAGGGGTTAAATCGAAATTATTCATGGTGCAGGAACATGTTTTCATGAGTACTTTTCAGAGATGTCGCCAGTTTACTAAACTCATCAACATTTTGCGGCCATGTCCAGGATGGAAGCACACCTGTGTTGTAATCGTATGACAATGTAAGATGCTCATATGTGCCTCTGAATGATGAGCAATGGAACATGCAAAGTATAAGTTTGGGATGCATGGGAATATACGTATGTTGAGTAAAATATAGAACAGGTGTACTTGTAGAGCACATGCTCACCCCTAGAGGGTCATCTTGGCGCTATTGAGGGATAACAGATGTTTATTGTTACCCAACTCAATGGTACTCATTTCATCTACCTCGGAAGGATGAAGGGCGGAGTGATCCTGCCTGGATTTGAACCTGTGGCTACAAGATGAAACACAGGCCCCTGTAGAGGATGCATTAGTCCACTGAGCCACAGACCCAGCATTCATGCGCTCGTTATTTGAAGCTTTCCTCTGGTGTCTGTTCATGCCAGCTAGTATGAGGTGTTAGCCACATTGAATTCGTCCATTTTAAATCTGCGTGGCACCATTTACCTGCTAAATCAGTCAGTGATATTTAAAGACCAGTACACACTTAAAGTCTTCACTTCTTCATATATCAGTTAATTTACACCGTGTTTCCTTTATCGTATTGATCGTTCTGTAAGTCGATTTGGAAAGTGTGACCTGCTAAGGCCCGTGTTTTGAAACTATGAATTCTCAGGCACCAACATCTGTTTTAACTTGACCCAGAGTAATCGTTTGCATGGACTGTTTGCGAACAGAGCCCAAACCAGAAGAAACACTTCGTTTCTCAGACATTTCAGTTATTGTGCGTTTGGGGGCATAAAGGGCCAGTAACGGACCGCCAGTCGGAGACTAATGGAGGCCCGAGTGAGCCTAGTGCATTGGTGTGGGCTCAGAGCCTTTTCTGGCCATGAACACCCCCAAACGTGAGGGGGATCGCAATAGTCACCCCAGAGCTTTCTTTGGGGTGCAGATACTTGTTGAGAAGCTGCTCTATTAGGTCGATGTTAGTAGACAAGCATACGAGGTTCATAGGGTACACTATACAGAACAAAATGTGGTAAGTAGGAGGCCAAACTCAGTAAAGTATTTACAGAACATACTCAGGTATGCAGATAGTTGTGCAATTGTCTGAGAATTGCCCAGGCTGGCTTTAGCAGACAGATTCGGAAGAGCGAAGAACATGGCATTGTTATTAATATTAATATGTATTTATTGAACGCGGACCTAGCTTTGAGAAGCAAGAATGCTCTTTGCAGCGCTATACAACAGTACAGATGCATAACAGAGCACTTTTCAGAGGCACTATTGCACGTGGGGCCGGCATCACCCCCATCTTCGGCACACACACATTCACAAACAGATGTTTACTATGTGTTCCTACCGCATACAACACGCGTGCATTGCCACCCTTGTACACTGCCAATGTTTGGTGCATTCTGGGCGGCACACACATGGATATTGGACGCAAGGAAACATTTGCCGTAGGGCTCAGTGGCATCAAGGTAAACATGTGGTGGCACGTGCATGGTTTTGCAGCCTGGCCTCACATATACATTTTCTTTCTTTGGTTTCCTCAGCCACAAAACCATTCCTGATCTCAGTCTGATCCACTAGAGCCAGACCTGGCCGTTTATTTACAGTGAACCAGCCACAAAAAAGTTCAGAAAAGCGCCGGCTGCACAGATTATGAGCCTAAACTGTTTGCACTTTATAAGCTATATATATCAATATTTGTAAAGAAAAGAGAGAAAGCTGATCTCAGATTGAAGCACGCGTGGTCTGCGGCAGATCTACCGCCTCGTGAATCCCAACGTGCACGATCACATGATCAGGAGCATGGTGGTGATCGTAAACACGTAATATTTTAAATACCCCATGTTATAAAATGCTACTTGATCAGAGGAGATCATATTATTTATTTATTTATTTGCATTTATAAAGCGCACAGCAGCCCTTGGGCATCGCGGCGCTGTTACAGAATGCTTACTTAGTTGCATAAGTGCTTGCAAAAACATACATGTTGCCTAACACCATGTTGCAGCGCGGCTTACTTAGTTACACAAGTGCTTTTAAACATGTTGCCTAACCCCATGTTGCAGGGCGGCGGCATACTTAGTTACATAAGTGCTTTCAAAATCATACATGTTGCCCAACCCCATGTTGCAGGGTGGCAGGAGCATATGGGCTTCTTAGGACATGTTGTAAATATTGACCCTATTCAGTCTGTTCCACATACCCCATGCTGTAAATATCCCATGCAAACCAAACGCATAACATGGCATTTTAAAATTAGGAGGTATTTGAAATGCTAAAGCCCCGATTTACACAACGTGTTTCAATGGGATTGCACCACTGTAAAAGATTTTTGTAAATCAGGCCCCAAATATTCTGCCATTGCCACCATATTCATAATGAAGCTCTACGATTGTATTATCTGGGTCACTTGAGAGACTGATGGGAAAGCAGAAATTAAAATGCCTGCCTATTTCAATTCTAACGTTCAACATTTTGTTTTTTAACTGAGCAAGCTAAAGTTCCCAAATTAAAGGTGTATTTTAGTGCAGATAACTCCCGCTTAGGTAGGGATTCAACTGAGTTGACTTAATGTATACAACAAGGCGACGGCCCTCCCCTTTATAGTTAAGGTCAAACCCAACGTCTGCGTACATTGTGAACATTCTATGCCGCATTCTCTTTTTACATATACAAAATGACATTTTCAAAATATGTTTTCTGGCCCTTGGCCACTCAAATTAGAAAGTGTGCTGGGAATGCATGCAGCCGCATGGAAGATATTAAGCTTGGAAACAGGGACTGTGGTGTGCATTGGACTTCCCATATGGAAAAGAAGCGCCCAGGGGTGCAGAAGCTGCTGCATGGATTTGATTCTCATTTAAAACAGGTTGGACAGAAAGGTGTTGAGATGCGCCTTTGGGGTGGACGGTGGGGTGGTGGTGGTGTAAATACGGCCAAGTAGCATTTAAACATTTGCCAGAGAACAAGATGCCCCAGAATCTTGTTTGCATCTCCCAGGGTGCAGAGCAGCAAGTGAGGATTTTTAAAAATGAAAAGCTGCCATTTATTTCACCAGTGCAAGGCATTATTCTTGCAGGAATGTGAACTTCCACCATGCTTAACATGATATTAAATGATATTAGGAAGTGCCTTCAGAATGGATAGGGGGGAGTAAAATAAAAGCATATTGGCACATTTAACGTTATCTAGGAATATGAGATAATATTTTTTGAATTTTTTTGATGCATTTTCACATTTTTGCAATTAACGTGTACACAAGAATCGTGCGCGAGCAGTGTGCCCTGTTTCTGATTGTGAATTCTTATAGTCTAGGGATACTATTTGCATTTTTGTGACAAAATCGTTGTAAATACTTACAGTAAATCCTCGTTGTCATATCTTGCTGTAAAATACTCTAAGATGTTGGGGAAATCACAAAAACCCTTTAAAAAATCTATGCTTCGAAACCAGAGCACATTGAGGACATCACAACATATTAATCACAGGAAAGTACCTATCAGAGTAAACATTTCTTTTGCTCTATTTCAAAACTTTTGACAAATACATTGTTCGGGTATTTGTGTAGTGCATGTTAACTAACAGAGCTGTGAGATACCCGCTGACCCTTCATGGGGTGAAGTGGTTGCTGGCTTGGTCCAATGGCAAATGTGGGTCACCTGCAGGGCGTGGAGCATGACTGAAGGCCGTGCCTCAGTCAGTTTTTTGTGGACCATGGTCAGAGACTATGTTCAATGGCCCACCGAACGATTATGGGAAAGGTGTCTACTTTGGATGACCTGACAGGTCCTGCTGAAAGATCAGAGGCCGTGCAGCAGACAGTGGGGGCCGCGGCCATGGACACAGACTATGGACAGTGGCCCACTGACCTGCTAACGGGTGTAAAGCGGTCAATGGGAAATGTGACAACAGGCCATGGCTGTCACCAGTTTGCTCACCTTTCCAACAATGTCATTGATAATGTGAAACACAATGTCATAAGTGATGTCATTCTTGTAATATGTGTGGGTGTCAGTGTCCTGGTGTGCTGGCTGTGCAATAGGGTGGCTTACAGTTAAGATCACATAGCTTCCAACATTTCTAGAAGTCAATGATTTCATTGTGTTAAAATGTCACTTCAATTACACTTTATATACAGGCACTCACATAGACAGACATATCATTATAGATTGATGAGAGATGGAAAATGATGGCGAGACTGCCTAGATCCAGAGATCCAGGTGATCCTTATGTCTTGGATTTCCCTATGACAAGTAACCGAGAAAGTCCGGGAAATGATAAATATGTCCCCTCCAGCAATGACAACAAAGCCACAAAAACCCTATGAGACTAATACACTATAGTATTGTCCTGAAGGCGGTTGGGACACATTTATAAGGTGTTTAAACATGTTGCCTGTTCAATAATGGCTAAGAAGTTGGCAAATGGTTAAGGAATTAGCTGTGGATATTTTTGCCTTAGGTAGGGGTGAATTTTAGCAAATATCTCGGTCATTTGTTAATTAAAAGCAATTGGTGAAAGCCAGCAGGTTAGTGACTGTACATTTTAGACATAGTCAATTTTACTATTCCAAATAAAATGTGCTGATTGCATTTTCTTTGTTTTCTGTAAAAACAAGATGAGGGATCATAGTGAATATGTAATCGGTTTGTCATTGATTGGTTAATAACAGGGATTAAAGGGGTGGCAAATGAGTGATGTCATTCAGTAATTAAAGAAACGATGTCAGAGAACACTATTGTTATATGACGTACACAGTGCTTGTAGGTCTTGGTTAAATGCTAGCTGCCAGTCATAAGGACTTGAGGCTTTTTTTGAGACTATGGGCCTGATTTAAACGTGTTTTAAAATGGCGCAATCCCATTGAAAATGACATTTGTAAATCAGGCCCTATGAATCTACAAATTGGGATATGAAAACAGATGCATAGATCTGCATCAAGCAATCCATTCCTCATTTTGAACCATTTTGAACTGCTTATATTTGACCTTGAAAAACAAACATAACAGAAATAAGATTGAGGCATAAAAGTCATGCACCTTTTAATCTTTAAATGTTCCTTGCAAGAACCACTTATATACGTCATCAAGGAGTTATTTTTTAAATTTCACCCTGGTAGGTTCATGCTCATGCATTGCATTCACTTATTTCATTCATTTTAAATCGATCGGGTACTCTTAGCATGTTTGTTAAATGCATCTATTACACATCTCTGAAGTTAACAATTAACATTTTAATCTTCACACAGGCCTGATAATTACAATGCTAGACAGTTAATTACTTCAGCTTCAAAATTGATCACTGCATCAGACGCTATTGCATTCGTTGCAATCTTTCCAAATGTGCACACTTTTAGAGATGAGGTCTTCCTGATTTTAAGGAAAGGTGTGCAGATAAAGAATGTACATCTCAATATTCTCAGTGCACATGTAATTTCCTCCAAAGATTTCAAAATGAAGACATTTGTAAAATTAGATTGGAAATAGACATACATTGTCACTGGTCAATTTCTAGGCGTAAAAAAGTCAAGCTTCACTCCATGTTCTATACTTCTGTGCAGCTATTGATGGCTAGTGTCTCTGTGTATGCACCGAGGGTAGCTGATTCCACTGATGCACACCCACATAGACAATATTACCAGTCCTGATGCCAAGCAGTGAAACCAGAGAATCATTTTTGGCTTTAAGACTTCAAGACTTGCTCCTTCTCCGGCCTGATGCGGTTAGAGGATCAGAAAGAGAACACTTCCAGTGTGCTGGATATGCAAGATTTTGGGGAGGGTGTGTAATTAGCATCATCCTGTCAGTATATTTTTTGCTGTGTAGCCCATGAAAAGAATTGGCCAACCACAGATTAATCATGCTATCCTTGCCAACAATTGTCCCCCATTTTGGATACCTGTCGGACAATAGCTCAGTGATGTCCTTTTTTCTTGTGGATTTTGTCCAAGATTTGTGAGGGTAGAGGGCATCAATTGCAGTCTGAGGCCTCCTGGAGTGGGGCATCTGTTGTTTTCCTCAGTCACTAGGAAGCTTAAGGGGGGTGTTTGAAAACCATGGGAAGGACTGCTAGAAAAGCAAGAGTCCAGGATATCCTTGAAAAGGGCGGTGGGATTCCCCAGTTCCATCTCTGGAGACACAACACAAAATGGACAGGATTCATTTTGCATTGACTTGTGTTGTCCATTATTTTTTATAGTAAATGGTCTTGTAGTCAATGGGCCTCATTACAACCCTGCCGGTAGCCGTGCCTGTAACACAGGCATGGATGCCACTGGATTTGCGTTTTTTACCGGCGCCCAGAAATGGGCAATTACCGGGTCATTATGGCCTTGCCGGACCCGGTATTTGGCCATTCCTGGGCGCCAGAAAAAATTCTCCCCCATTTCCATTTGAGCCCCATAGGGCTCAATGGGAATGGGGGAGCCGGATGCACACTAACCGTTATTGAACGGTGCCTGTGCATATGAAATGCTGTGCTCGAGAGTGCCTTTCATTTCGCCAGGTTAGACCTGGCGGAATAAAAGGCACCCGCAAGCACAACTCGGAGTTTGCCGGTCTGTATACAATAGTACCGGCAAGCTTACTGGTACCATTGTATCCAGACCGGCAAGCTCGTATTGAGGCCAATTTGTATTTCAAATGGATAGCATTTTTGATTACGGGTCTGCTTTGAGATTTCCCGTGCTAACTTTGGATAGTACTTAAGTCTAACTATTTTTGTACTTATATCCAACATCTTTAAAAACCCAAAATATGCTAATCCTACTGGATTTCATTATTGGCTCCTCAATGCAGGACACTAGGGGCCTGATTCACAGAGTGTTGTCCGATGGGATTGTGCCATTATAAAACACGTCTGTTAATCAGGCCCTAAGTGTCTTTTACGTTCAATAAATGAATAATAACACATTCTTGAATGTCCCTCTAATTCTATGGCCACAATTACTAGTCAAAATTACCACTTTTTTTGTATAAAGTACACATTGGTGAAAATTCCCCAAGGAGATGTTTAGGTTACTAATACTCTTTTGGAGGCTTTGTTGAGGGAGTTGTACAGAAGCTTCTCACTATATGTACTGATTTGAGCAGCTCTGGTGATCTGGAACTGTTCTGTCTAACCCATTCTAAAAATCTAATTTCTCAAGAAGAAACTCTGCTCTGTTCCGAATGTTTCTGTACGAGTCCTAATCCTATGATTGGGCTGAATTTGGTCAGAAGTTGTATGCTGGCTCTCCAGGTTTTCCTCATCTAGCTGCCTAAGATAAGGTTTAGACTTGTGCGTGCTGACAGTTTGTTGTTCTAACTTGGCGTCCTCCAAGTCCAATATTCAAGAGCTAAAACTAAGCCATGGCTTCAGGACATAAAATAAATTGGACTACATTAACTCTAGTTTGGAAGTTATTTTAAAGACCCGTTGTCTTTCAAAATCTCTATAAATTGACTTGAAGGCCACTTTATGGAAAGATCCAAAACTGCCCTCTCACAACTATATGCGGTTACGAGGAAGGAGGTTAACGCCTCCAGATAATGCCCAGCTGCCGCTGTATCCTAATTTTCTTGATTTCCGTTATTAACTGTGGCTGAAATCTGCATGGATAATAAATAGCTGCCTACGATATCCTATTTATGAATTATGTTTGACGGGTTGGATTCTGGTTGTTCAATTATTCACCCGGATATTTTTTGATGCTGTAATCTGTTGCATGCATTGAATAAAAACCACATGTATTTGCAAATATGCCTGTGATATTCCCTCTAAGAACAGTGACCCCAGTTTGCACAGGAAACCATTCAGATCTTGGCCTGCAGGCTGTTACTGCAGATAGAGTGGTTTGAGGATACATGATGTTTATATAAAACGTTGTTATACCTTTTTTGAATTCGGGTGGGACTAGGGTCTCCCCCAAAATGAACAATACCATGAAACCTAAAAGCAAGGAGTGAACAGTGATAGTGAATTGGACAGCCATGGACGCCATATTCACTCATGGAAAGGAAGCACGATAGCGGAAGCTGGTGTGGACTGTGAATGTGACGGCATGGGTGTCCATCAGAAAAGCGGACACTGACTAACAAATAAGAGTGTATAATTACAAAGCAACACGTTGGTGTATTCAGGGTAGACTTTTTTTTCTCGTTTTGACAAGTGCACTTTGTTAGTTTGTTGACCAGTGTGCGTTTGGTAGAATGTGTCTATCTTGATGTGTGCATTCTTGTGCGTGTCTCTCTGTGTGTGCATGTGTGTGTTTGCGCATTTGGAGTCACATTTATGTGCATCTGGTAATCTGGTGAAAGATTCTGCATTAACCATTTAAGTGCTCAGGGCATACACTTTGAACCTGAATTAAAAGTAATCTTTCCAAGCCCCCGCCCCTCTCACTCTTAAATGCAAGCTCCGTGTTAAAAGCACTTAGAGAAGGTGATATATATATATTTTTTTAAATTAGTCAATACATAAATATTATATTCATGAATTTACAATTGTCATGCTGATTTCTATACCACCTAATCTTTTAGGGGTGGTTGAAAAATGGCTTCCCATAATGGAAAGCAAAAGCTGGCGAATCACTTTATGTTTTGGCATTCAAATTCCCATTTTTTTAAATATATCAAGATGCGGCAGTCGGTCAATACCTCCACTGTTATTCATTATCAAGACATTATTGCTGGTTTGCCCCTGCTCAAGTTTCATTATCAAGACATTATTGCTGGTTTGCCCCTGCTCAAGTTTCCATTATCAAGACCTTATTCATGGCTTGCCCCTGCTCAAGTTTCATTATCAAGACCTTATTGCTGGTTTGCCCCTGCTCAAGGTTCATTATCAAGACATTATTGCTGGTTTGCCCCTGCTCAAGTTTCATTATCAAGACATTATTGCTGGTTTGCCCCTGCTCAAGTTTCCATTATCAGGACCTTATTCATGGCTTGCCCCTGCTCAAGTTTCCATTGTCAGGACCTTATTGCTGGTTTGCCCCTGCTCAAGTTTCCATTATCAAGACCTTATTCATGGCTTGCCCCTGCTCAAGTTTCCATTATCAAGACCTTATTCATGGCTTGCCCCTGCTCAAGTTTCCATTATCAAGACCTTATTGCTGGTTTGCCCCTGCTCACGTTTCCATTATCAAGACCTTATTCATGGCTTGCCCCTGCTCAAGTTTCCATTATCAAGACCTTATTCATGGCTTGCCCTTGCTCAAGTTTCCATTATCAAGAGGTTTCCATTATCAAGACCTTATTCATGGCTTCCTGCTCAAGTTTCCATTATCAAGAGGTTTCCATTGTCAAGACCTTATTGCTGGTTTGCCCCTGCTCAAGTTTCCATTATCAAGACCTTATTCATGGCTTCCTGCTCAAGTTTCCATTATCAAGAGGTTTCCATTATCAAGACCTTATTCATGGCTTCCTGCTCAAGTTTCCATTATCAAGAGGTTTCCATTATCAAGACCTTATTCATGGCTTGCCCCTGCTCAAGTTTCCATTATCAAGACCTTATTGCTGGTTTGCCCCTGCTCAAGTTTCCATTGTCAAGACCTTATTGCTGGTTTGCCCCTGCTCAAGTTTCCATTATCAATACCTTATTGCTGGTTTGCCCCTGCTCAAGTTTCATTATCAAGACCTTATTTCTGGTTTGCCCCTGCTCAAGTTTCCATTATCAAGACCTTATTGCTGGTTTGCCCCTGCTCAAGTTTCATTATCAAGACCTTATTGCTGGTTTGCCCCTGCTCAAGGTTCATTATCAAGACCTTATTGCTGGTTTGCCCCTGCTCAAGGTTCATTATCAAGACCATATTGCTGGTTTGCCCCTGCTCAAGTTTCATTATCAAGACCTTATTGCTGGTTTGCCCCTGCTCAAGGTTCGTTATCAAGACCTTATTGCTGGTTTGCCCCTGCTCAAGTTTCATTATCAAGACCTTATTGCTGGTTTGCCCCTGCTCAAGGTTCATTATCAAGACCTTATTGCTGGTTTGCCCCTGCTCAAGGTTCATTATCAAGACCATATTGCTGGTTTGCCCCTGCTCAAGTTTCATTATCAAGACCTTATTGCTGGTTTGCCCCCGCTCAAGGTTCATTATCAAGACCATATTGCTGGTTTGCCCCCGCTCAAGTTTCATTATCAAGACCTTATTGCTGGTTTGCCCCTGCTCAAGTTTCATTATCAAGACCTTATTGCTGGTTTGCCCCTGCTCAAGTTTCAATTATGAAGGCCTTATTTATGGATTGCCCCTGATGAAGTGCATGCAAACAATTCCGTGTCCGGCTGCTGCCCGCTGAATTTCCATAAGTAAATGTGATTGCATAGGCTATCAAGAATAGTGGGGTGAATCCCTCTTTCTAGAAAACATTGTGCACTGTGGTTCCAGGATGCAGTGGTGTGCCTTCACTGGAGTAGCATCACCTTCTTGGAACAGGTGCAGCTCTGTAGTTTCTCTGGAGTTATTGTTTCTCATTATGCAATTCTCCAATAGCAAGACACTATTCACAACAAATTGCAAGCAAGGATGTCACATCAGCAGTAACCACTGAACACTCTTCAAATGTATTCCTGATTCTGTTAGTTCTGTTTACTTGTTCATTCAAATGATTCAATTAAATTCAGTGCAGGTCCAATCAAAGTCCAAGATTGTAAGTAGCCACATTCCAAGATTCATTTATGCACCCTGACCCTATGCCTCCCCTTCTTTGCAATGCAAACATATAATTTCTTTGTTGAGCAAATTTGTCTATAGATGATCAATTAATGGTCTAAACACCCAAAGTATATACATTTTGTCTCAGAATCAGAAACAATATTCAGCGCAAAACAAGACCACATCGCTGAGAAGGTCTTGATTATAGAAACCCGCTCCAGCTATTTAAATCATTCCTATATCTATTAAACAAACTACAAACATTTCTGACAACCTTCAAAAGCACCTCAGCTCTCTACTGCTAAACCTTTCTGAGAAAGACGCATTAAACCAACCTCTGATCATACATTCCTTCTCAGAGATTTCGAATTTGCACCTGGCAAATGGCTATTAGACAATCAGGTGGCTGAAAAAGCAGGCAAGAACACACTATGTACATCTGCATTTTCTGGCCACCTGAAGCCCTTCCCTGGGTGGTGCCATCTTGATTATGGGGCGGCAACAGGGAGTCTCTCCCTGGTGCCTCCACACATCCACACCCACTTCCCCATCCCCAAAGACATTCCGCAGCCTTTGCCCACCCTACTCCCTCCCTACTTAACTGCTGGACCAGAACTTTCTGCTCTGCACTCCTCCCACCTGCAGCCGCCGTGGAAATAGAAAAGGGATTAAGTCCCCTTTCCTATGGTGACAAACATTTTTTTTAAGGTGATTGGGATCATGCTATACCGTTGGAGCCCATCTCCCATAAATAAAATACAAATGAACTATTCGCACCCTGGGTACAAAAAGCAATCTCCCCACTAAGGGGGGTGTACGTAGATTGGCCAGTCGGGCCAACCTAGGCTTGGCTGGCTGGCCATTACCAGCCCTCTAGGCCCCCCCGAGCCGGGTTGGTCTTCCAACAGTTACACAATCAGTAGCCTATGCTTCACCCAGCCACAAATTACTAAGAAGCATCCAAAGACTGCAAAAACCTCTCATCACACACTTTATAAATCAGCTGTAATAAGTTGAATAGTACTACTTACCATTAAGCAAATCATTACCACACATCCTACTTTTAAGAACAGTTTCAGTCCATCACCAACAACTACAGACCGATCACAGAATTCTTCATCCCAACTTGCATCCCCTTCTAGGGTTTAGTTTCTTCAGTATATATAGAGCCCTGGACTCTGTTCTAAGTGCTGCATATGAAACTTTACCTTGCTTGTTTTTTTTGGTCTCTTTACAAAAGATGCAACAAGTATAATTTAGGTAACTTCTTTATTGGTTTAACAATGTGTATATTTATTTCTGAAGATACAATGGGCCTTAATACAAAACATTTTTCAATGGGTTTTCGCAGTTGAAAAAATTATTGAGTAAAATACAGCTCACTTTGTATATTATCACATATTTCCATTGATTACTAATATTTATTCTATCACTCCATTGCCCGCATGTGTTTCATGCTTCGGGTGCTTTTTCAAGTTAAGTAACATATGACAGAAATATTCTGTAAAATATAATAGTCTGAATAATGTGCTTTATTGACATTTGAACTGTTAGCATGTTCAATGGAAGCGAGTAACTATTTCCTCAAAGTTAATCTGCTCCTTCGTTGAAGCAGTTTCTGCATTTTTGGGATCTGTATCTTTATCCGACATGTAAATAGGGCATGGTCTTTCTCATCAGTTGCTGCAAGGGTGGTGCCTAACTCTGGGCGGAGGTTGCGTGCTTACCTCCATTTTTGATGAGGCACGGATTTCCCTTTTCACCGTCTTCTGTTTAAGGCATAGGTTGTTGTTGGAGCACAGCTCTTTAAGAGAGCCAGTATGTGATTCAATGGTGGTGGCTGTCACCATCTATTGGATGTCACAAAGCATCCTTGGTATACTTTAAAGTACTCTCTATCCATGACGCCAATACGTCTGTTTTACAGGGGATGCAACAGTTGGAATTGTTGGTATTGCTTTTCTGCAGAATGGCCTTGTTTGGTTTGAGATTCTCACTGGAATGTCTCTAAACTATCGCTTCCCTGGATGACTGATCACATCAAATTCAAGAATAGTTGGACTTGTACCAAAGTTTGACTGTGTCTTCTGCATAGTTCCCCACTATCCTCACTACAGCCTGCAATCCACAGTATCCAGCCTATCCTAAAACATTTTAGCAAACAAAACCTTCCATAGCACTCACATTCTGACATCACACAGACAGACATGGGTGCTACAATTCGGGGAATAAAAGAGCAGATCCTAGAAAGTTGACTACCAATATTGCCTCACACCACAAGCCTCACATCAACATAAATCACTCCAAGTGCTGAGGCCCAATGTCGGGGACTCACTTTTAATGCACAGTAGATCGCCAATGTACTTGTACGCACATACTAGCATTACCTCCATCTGCCTGTTATTCTCTGCATCTTCAATTCCAATAAACCCTAGAAGAAGAGCAATTTCTAGTGGTAGGAACAACCAACGTCGGCGACTTTGCACTTCAAAAATACACTTTGCACAGTTCCATGAATCAGGGTTTTTGTCTGCACTGCCAAGTGACTTTTCAACAGCGTAAAGTCACTTTGAACCATGCAAGAAATTCCGTGAATCGGGCCCAAAGTAGCTGCATTTCCATTCTATAAAGTACTTACATCTGAAAACAATATTCCGGGACAGGCAACCCAGTGCAAAGACTCTCAACACCCCAAACACCCATGCCTCCTCTGCTGACCGCTTATTCCCCAATAAAACGACTGCCTTGTTCTCAATGTCAATGTTGACCATTTTATTTTACAAATCCTTTCCCCACAATACCAACATCACCACTAACTGGGAATATTCCAGGAAAGCAATACTCAGAATCTTGGTGCTCCACCTCTCTGGCCACTACTCTGCACACCAGCTTCCATGTTCCATATTCCAAATATAAGTCAACACCCTCTACACAGAGGCATGTGAAAACATCTGCACCTTCCCCTCCACATGATCCTCATTGAGCGACATTGACACTCCATGATAGTCCCTCAAAAAGCCAGACACACCTTTTGTCTTCCTTAAAGGCTTCTGCTGCCTTGCAAATCTCCTGCAGAAAGTCCACGGATGACCACATTACACGTAAGTTTGCATGAGCCCCACCTTCGCTTTCTTGGCTGCCGCTGCTTTCATCAACAGCCCTGCCAGCTCCTCCACTAGTAACCGGGAGCGCATGTGTACAGAGTCCAGTGAAATCCCCAAACATGTTAAGCTAACAAATGAGCCTTCAATCTTTTGCTTTGAAAACAGCAGCTCAAGATCCTTCATCTATTGCACTAACACAGCGCCCTGAGGCCTCAGGGTTTAGGCGCTTAACAAATGTAAAAATAAATAAATACATAAATAAACACTGCCAGCAGTTCCTCAGAAACCTTGGGAAACCTTCCTCTTCCCAATAATGCAGCATATATGCTGAACCCACCTTCCAGCAGTCACACCACTAAATGTGCTGTATTACTCAAACAACGTTCATGAAACTGAGCGCCCCATCGGTAGCTCCTTGCTCACAAAAAAGGAACCAACCAACTGCCTAAAAGTCAAAAAGTTGTGGGTGTACCGGCAGGAGTCTCCTTGCCGGTTTAATATTGAATTGAATGATTTGAAAAGCATATAACAGAAATAAAAAACCAGGAAGTTCACGCTCCATCTGGGGACAGCTGGACTAACAAAAATTATGATGAAGGCAGTGTAAACAGAGTTGAGAGAAAATCTGAGTTTTCAGATATTTCCAAGAAGTAGAAAAAGAGTTAATCCTACAGAAGTTAAGAGAACACTTCATATAAAGGGAGGAGCCTAATACTGAAAGATGTCTACCTCCTCTGTATTTGCAGCGTGAAGAGGAATAATCAACAAATGTGATCTGAGCATCAAAGCGATCTCGCTCGTAAATAATGTTGGACCTTATGGACGAGATACTGAGATGCTGTCTCATGGAAGCATTTGAAGATTAAGCAAAGTACCATGAAAATAATGTGTTGGTGAACAATTAGCCAATGTCAGGACAATAGAAATGATGAGAATGGCAAAAATGTAGGACGTTCAAAAATATGCCGATCAGCTTCATTTTGAGTATGTTGGAGACGCTCCAAAAGATATTCTGGGGCGCCCGCTTGTAAGGCATTGGTATAGCCGAGCCGAGAATGAACCCAGGCACCAACCACCACAGCATGATCTTCACAAGGAAGGTAAGGAAGGGTATGTCTCATCATCTGAAGACAAAAGGAAAAGAGGATGTTAATACTCTGTTCACTTGATGGACTGGGCTCAAATTCGAATCGCAAATGACACCAAGATGCTTTACCTTATTGGTGAAGATTGTGGGTAGCCCATAGCCATCAAAGGTTGCATATAGATTTTAAAACAAAAGGTCGACAACGGGGAGGTCTGAGGCACACCACTTGCAACGGAAATAAACAGAATGATCATCACAGCCTGAGACGTTCCAGCAAGAAAGCTATGGACCAAACCAAGAGAATGGGCCGATATCCCTGTATAGCAAGATTGAATGGTGGACCATATCAAAAGTGGTGGACCGATACAGCATCACTAATTAGGACAAATAACCAGAATTAAAATTAAGCCGTAGATGGTCCCAGACCGATACCTAAGCAGTTTCCGTTTCGTGTTTAGGGGAAACCCTGCCTGCAATTGGTGCAAAGTTTGGTTATCTTCCACATAGTCTTACAATTTTGTTGTCACCAATATCTCAAAAATATTGGTGATCCAGGGTAAGTCTGCTATCGGGCGATAGTTTCTGAGTACACCTGGACCTAGGGAAGATTTCTTTAGTAACATAGTAATAAGAGAAGAACCCATGAGGAAATTCCCCCTGGGCCAAGAAAAGGTGTGACAGGTGTGTGAAAGATGATAGGCAACCACAGCAGGTAACAGATCTGATCTAGGCTCAGTGGGCTTCACAATGTCTCATAGTGGCTGGCCGACAGCCTCAGAAAGTAGTTATAAAACCACAACAGGTAACAGATCTGATCTAGGCTGAGTGGGCTTCACAATGTCTTATAGTGGCTGGCCAACAGCCTCAGAAAGTAGTTATAAAACCACAACAGGTAACAGATCTGATCTAGGCTGAGTGGGCTTCACAATGTCTTATAGTGGCTGGCCAACAGCCTCAAAAAGTAGTTATAAAACCAAAACAGGTAACAGATCTGATCTAGGCTGAGTGGGCTTCACAATGTCTCATAGTGGCTGGCCAACAGCCTCAGAAAGTAGTTATAAAACCAAAACAGGTTGGGACTGCAATGGCTCAATTGATGCCCACAAGGGAGCTAAAGAAACCACATTGTATAAACTTTCTTGGATTGTCCTTATTTTAGATGTAAAACATTCATTAAAATCATTGACCATTTCAAGGGAAGGATCGAGTTTCTGTATCATGCATAAAGGATGATCAAATGTTTTAATGCTTGAGAAAAGTTCAGCAGGCTTGTTAATAGTTGAATAAAAACGATTGAGTAAAAACAGTGATTTAGCCTCTCTTGTTTGCCGCCATCATTTTTCTTTTTTCTGATAGGCCTATCTGAGTTCTTTTAAAATCAGGTGAATAGTCAGGGGGGTAAGGCAGTCAACCACATTCTGAAAGGTGGACTGGCATTGATTGGGAAATCACTCACAAGGAGCCCTTTGTCTAGAAAGATCAAAGAGGGCATAGAGACTTGCATGGAGACATTAAGTAACACATTATTCTCAGTGGTGTTTTTGCAGACAGAGGGCCTGATTCACCGAGCGTTTTCCAATGGGATTGTGCCATTATAAAATGCTTCTGCGAATCTGGCCCAGAATAGGCTACGATGTAAAGTTGGATTAAAGACCTTGATAGCAAAGCTCCTGACAAAATAATCACTCCAAAAATTGCAGTGATTGAAATGTTGGAGATCTCCTTTTCTTTGGTCAAAATAATATCAAGAAAATGACCACCATGGCAAAAAGCAGATTAAACACAAGACTTCAAGGTGTGACTTCAAGGTGCAGGTCAAATAATATGCCGGATAATCTGTCGGAATCTTCCTGATATTCTGTCAGGATCTGGCAGATAATCTGGCGGGATATGCCTGTTAATCTGGCAAAATATGCTTGATAATCTGTCAGAATCTGTGATGTCAAATTGACCATGCCAAATATGGACATCGCCCAGTATTAAAGGTTTATCCTTACATACAACAACAGAAGATACATAATCTTGTGAAAAAGGCTATTTGCGTGGTCGTGGGTCTATAATATAGACAAATTCCAAAATAAATAATTTGAGAACGTTTTGTGATAAATGAACAGACTTGCAAAGGTTTATCCCACAGGAGGGATTCACATTAAAAATAGACGTAGAGGATTTAAACATGGGCGCAAATCCACCACCAGGGTGCTTTTCTCTATAAGGCTATTTCACAGAGAAGTTGCTGGGAATAAACAGGTGGACAATGGACGACAGTCTGCTGACTGCCAGGTTTCGGTGTCAATCAGTATGTCCAGTTTATGTTCATTAATGAAGTCAGAAATAGCAAGATCAACCATAAGCGGTTGTGAATCAGCCGTAACTTCCATTTCTCTATTTTGGGGTCTACCCCCACGGGGACAGAATTAGATCTGCTGCTCTCCCTTCCTTCAATTCCTTCCTCCGCCCGTTCTCCAACACAGCTGGCATTTCCATAGCAGACCACGCAGTCTCGGCCCACCTTCTCACCCTGAGTCCCCTATGCCCCAAGATAAAAGCATCTCTAAAACTCTCCTCCAACAGCTTGGAACTTGCCCTATTAGGTTAATAGTGCAGCCATTCCTGCATTCTCTCCAATGTGACCGGTGTATGAGCTTTTATACACTCTCCTCCCCTACCAGGTGCTTCCCTCTCTACCCCTCCCCTCTTACAGCTGCCACGAGGCACAGAGTGAATAGTTGCCATCCTGTGCACCTGCTTCACTCCTGCCTAGACTTGTAAAACGCCCTACAGCATGTTTTCTTGTTAAAGGCCCAATACACCATTGCATATTGTTACCCGATTCCAAACCCCTCCCCTGCCAGAGTTGAGCGGGTAATAAAAACACAATAAGGCAAAGGTAGTCCACTAACCGTATGCCATGTTGACGCTGAACGCTTAGGGGCCACCCACTCTAGAACAAGTTCATGTCCAAGCCAGCTCATATCACTGAACCGTCCTTCCTCATCCGAGCCTGAAATGCCTCATCATGTCTCAACCAATCCATGCCCCCAACATGCACTTGCAACATCCTTATCGCATCCGTGCATTCCCATAAGGCAACGCGTCTTTCTGGGTATTTTTAACAGTATACACCGGTGAGTCTATTGTGGTGGTCGATGTCCAATTCTCCAGCATCACCGGCATCTCACGTATTCTAGCCAACTCCCACTCTCTCTCCTTGGACCCCTTCTTTGCTTCGATCTCCGTATTCAGGGGTGCAAATACATCCATGTATTCTCCCATCCAGGCCATCCCCTCATTAGATGCCATCAAAAGTACTACAAATGGCTTTGCAATGTCCATGTCAGAGTATTTCTTTACTTCTTCCTCTTCATTTGCATTCGTCACGCCTCCTATTTCCCCTTCTTCCCCGACATGTATCTCCACCTTCTGCTCCCCTCTCCTTTCACCCCTTTGTCTGCACATCTAGGCCCATCCTCGCTCCACCCCACATTGCCCTTCTCCGTATCCACACCCAAGTCACTACACCCAACTTTTTCACACCAATCTCTTACAAACTCAACCCGCATCTGTGCACCCTCCTCCTTTGGTTTCTGTTTTGCTGCCCTGCACCCACTCCCACAAGCTATACACCACCCTTCCTCCCTGGCAGTCATTCGTCTGTGCTCACTCCCCACGTTTTGGGCCCTCTAGTTGTACTGCATCCTACACTGCTCTGCTCCTCTGCTCCTCTCACCAGACTCCGGCTACAAAACAAAACATCTATACTTCTCTGCTCAAGTACCACTTCCCCGCCCACCCTTCATCTGCCCTGTCTGCTTGCCATCTTTCCACCCGCTTCTTCTCTCTAACTCCCATCGCCATGACCTTTCCCCTCCCACCTCCTCCATGGGCCATGGTTACTCCCCGCCGGGCAATCCTCCTCCAAGCTCTCCCCTCTGCCAAAATTCATCCCCTTTCACACTACTCCTCAGAGACCCCTTCCTCCAACTCACTAAACTAATATTACCCTTAATTTTCCCCAACCATTAACAATCAAATCTCTGTCCCAAACCACTCATCTGTGGCATCTCATCAGCCACCTCCTGCCTCCCACCAAGCAGTGCCAGGTTTCTGGGGGCTGCCTCAAACCTCTCCGCTGATCCGCTCCTTAAACGGTGCCACATCTTGGCCACTGAATGACGTCCACTCAACGCTGGTCCTAGTAGAGCTGGCTAAACGCCTTCCCTTTGTCTCTCTCTCTCTGGCAAGCAGATTCTCTGGAACCCATTGCCTCCATCTCCCCTAAATACCCCGTGCTTAGGTATGCTTTTTCCCCAACTTCCCGCTTGCGCCTCCTGAGTCACCCCCCTAAAACAGAGCCGAGACCCATTCACACCATTCCTTCATCCCTTGAACCTCGATGCTCCAGTTAGGACGGACCAGCAGGCCTCAGGGAAGCCACTCCCACTCCGAGAATATTTGGTAATGCTCCTGGCCCACTCCCCACAGACTGGGGCTTAGTTGTCTCAGAATCCCCTGACCCCACCGCCTCTATCCCCACTTGTCTTACTCCCGTCCATCTCCATGGTCGGATTGAGCAATAAAATTGTTGCCGGCACCAATGAAAAAGTGGCCCACAGTTGTGAATGGCTATTCATTCCTTTTGTGACACTGTTTGTGTAGTACCCAACGTGGAGTATTTTGATAAAATGTGATGCAAATTGTGCATTTTAAAGAATATGTATTCAGCAACACTGGTCAAAACTATGAGACGGCACAGTGAAGTAACTTTTTGGTTCGGCCCTGGGCCTATTCCCCTATAGGCCGGTCCAAGCCTGTCCATATCCCTGTACCCTTCTCCTTCAGGCATACAGAGCACCTAGGGGCTGTGCCCATGAAAACTGTAAGTGGTGGGGGCATGGCCTGTTGACCTGTTGTCTGCCCTACACCAACCAACCACTGCTCTCTTTGCTGCCGTCCCAAGGGACGGGGCATGTGGTGACTGTGTCCGAGGCCACCCGCTGCGCTGTCCCACCTGGTCTCTGTCGCACAGCCCCAGCCTCCCTTCTCTCGCTGCCCCCTTCCACTTCATTCCATAACCATCCTCAGGCTGCTTGTAGAGGCTGCACTGTTGTACTGCGGGGTCCTGCGAAGGTCCTTTTCTGGATCAACCTAGCAGCGGAAGAGGCACCACCCAAGAAGCAGACAGTATGACTGGTGCGACACTTGTTTCCTCCACCCATGTAGAGCGGTGCGCAGCGATTACTACCCTCAGAGGCCCCCTCAAGCTTCCACCTTTTTGGAACCGACTTGCCGGAAAAGGGACGCGTTGTTATGAAAATTATTTATTTAATGACATTCTTTGCACAGCTCCACACCTGGCCACTATTATCTGCTGCCTGGACGTCAACCACGGCCCAATTTTTGGGGACTGCTCAGGCAGCTTGGGGCCCAGACTGTACCAATGCTGTCCCTGTCACCCACATGACTGGTGGCAGGGGGCCACACAGGCAAATGTTCCCCGTTATCCCTTGCGCGAACGAATAAACATTTGCGGCAGGGGCCCCCTTACTCTGAAACCAATTCCAAAGTGGTCTGCACTGGGGCCGCTCTGACCGTATAGCAGTCGGATGTAGATTCCTCACCTAGAACACCAGCCTATGCGCAGGATCAAAACCAGGAAAGCCTCACCCAGACTGAGAGACTGATGTGCACATGGTAAAGCCCCCGCTCCGAGCCTCCTCAGAGTGGGTGTCAACATCTTCCCTCAGCGGGTTTTCCAGGTAAAGGTAAGTGCACTGCCCTGCTTTCCCGTGCCCCTCTGTCCTATCCCCCACCCCAACCCCACTTACCTTCTTTCTTCTTGTCTGTTGGCTGCACCAGGAACAGTAGTCTTCCCAGTGCAGCACTGATGTCTACAAGGCCGCCATGGAAAGGTGGAAAGGACTACATATAGTCCCTTCCACAGGATCCATGGCGGCCATCTTTCCCTGTCCCAGCAATGCCCCCCCAACAACCTGCATGTGTAATATTGCTTAATTAATGGACTGCAACACTTTCCTCATAACGTTCCCTTACAAACTTACACCAGGTAATACCAGTAAAATTCAGTGTGTGGCGGAGTGACATCACAGGCAGTGAACGTAAATTACAGGACAATTGCATATTTCATTTTGAGATGTCTTTACTAACTCAAGAAAGTCCACAGGACGAAAAAGCAGTTCCCAAGAGAACATGATTTCTTAAAACATTGCTTGCTAAATAGATATGGTGCGTACTTTTTAAAACTTAAAATGTGTACGAAACGTGTCCTGTGCAGCAGAGAGTCAATATGAATGTTTCACAAGAATCTGTTGAGCGATGCTGGTAGTCTTGCGGTTAGGTTTCCTGCCTCATAGCCGTGTAAGCGGGTTTGAATGCCGGACACTGCGCTGTGTTATCAAGAGTATATAATTATTTCTTTTAAAAAAAAAAAAAAAAATTTCATTGCAAACACACGGTGTCCACCACCTGAAAACAGTGGGCGGACGCGTCCACCCGCGTTTTCCCTCGACTCGAGCCCTGCCAGAATTTAACTCCAAAATAATATTGAGGTATAATATTGAGGTACTCCATTATTTATTATTTAAATCGGCAAACAGCTGTCGACATTAACCCCTTTTGAGCGTATACCCTGCCTTGAATTACCTAGTCCCCACGGACACTCCCGGGGGAAGCCGCCATGTTCACAGCGTTTAGCATTTTATTTGTTTGTTTGTTTATTCATTTATATGGCGCCCCGAACTCTGAGGTATCTGGGCGCATGTGTGTGTCTGTGTAACACACGCACAGAGCGCTCAGGTTTCCCGTGGCCAATGGGTGAGCAGGCCACCCAGTCCAGTCCGGTTTTTGTTAGAATTCTGGGACTTGTAGTTTTCCAAATTTCAAATGGGAAATTAAAACAAATACAACTCCCAAACTCCAAAGGGGGGGAAAACAAGACTGCATGGCCTTCTCACGCATGGCCACGGGAAACTTGCGAGCTCTGCGTATATTCCTACTGCACCATGAAAGTTAATTATCGTGCCTTTTGTAGTAAGTGGGAGTGTGTCGTTTAAGTTACCATTTTGATAATAAAAGTCACATTTTTAAAGGCTTGCAAAACTATGAGAGCGCGCGCAGCCTTGCATAGCGTCTAGGAACACCAGAGTCACCACTAGGCACTTCCGGATTTCACGGAATAATCAAGCCAGGAAACGCAATGCCTGTGCTTAGCCTTATTTGAAGAGTTCTCCTCTGTGTTCTGGCAGATATTGGAATTAAAGCTTGGGGTACATACATTGATTTGAAGAAGGTCACACAATTATGATCAAACGGAAACCCCGAGGCGATAAGTGCTGAAGTGTCCTGCGTGTTGGCACCTCAACGCACCACCCACACAAAGACACGTTTTTAAAAAGCTGGACACATAAAACACACTGCGCAGCTGCAAGAACACGCCTGCAGACGTCGTTGTGTTACTTGCTTTCGACTTCCAAGCTCAGGTTGCAAAAAAGCGTGCGCCTGATTTATAAAACCTTTTTCAATTGGAGTTTCCCCATTCAAAAACACTTTTGTAAATCAGGCCTCGTGCCTCCAGCATTTGAGGCACTTCTCTTTTTTGTGTACAGTTCTGCGGTCTTACGTTCAGCCGAGCTCTTAAACGAAAGCAGCGCTAATATATACAGGGCAATGTGTAAACATGGGGCGCAGAGAGGGGCCGCGCGCTGGGGCACTGCCATGCTCCATTTCCTCGCCATTTCCTGCTGTCGCCTGGAAGCCGCCTCGCCTGTCCCGAGCGGGCCCCGAATTACTAACAAATCACGCAGGGATTGATGGGGGAGTTCGCGGACTCGTCAAGGCACGGGAAGCGGAAGCTCAGTCTATTGGGCTGAGCTAATGTACAACCAGAGAAAGGGGTGTTGGGGGGAGGGGGGGAGGAGGAAGTAACGCATGCCACTCGACATGTATTGAACATTATCTGAAGAGGCGCACCATCCCCCCTTTTTTTAATGAAATTATGTTTTGTGTATTTGTTCTGTTTTCTATAGCGAGGACATGCCGTCTCTTGAACAGCTCGGGATACTTTGGGACATTACAGAACATTAAATATGAACCTTCAACATTTTGCACAGGTGACCACTGCCGAATAATGTATATTTGGAATCCGGTGGGGGAGGAGGAGGGGGGTGCACCATGCAGTCTGTTGCCCTTTTCCCCCCACAAGCGGGTTTTAAATGCCACGGTGTGTACCCTTTCCCTGCTTGCTCGACTGCACCAGTGTTCCTGCACCCCCATGCTGGTGTGAAACTTGGAGTGTGTATGAGTTGTACATGAGGCCCGGGCAACAGCAGTTTTGTGAAAGAGAGGCCTCTGTGGTGACCAACTCGACGGCATTACTGTGTGCTAGGAGTGTGCATTCCGATCCGTGCCCCTGCCCCGCTTCTTAAAGACATCAACACCGCAGAGCGCTGTAAAAACAGACACCGTGCGCGCGTGCTTTTCAATGCACCGTGCGTTATGGCCGCACTGTCAAAAACGACCCCTTTCGTATCTTTTAGCTGCATTTTTCGCGTGGCAAGCACAGCTTCGGGGGAGCTCAGTTCATTCTCGTCTGAACGCCGAAACGGCAGCAACCATAGAGCTTCCCACAAGGGCCCTAGTCGCCACTGATTCTGGGCCAGTTGCAGAAAGGCCTCGTGTGTTTAAATGTTGCAAAGTTTTGCCAGTATAGAGTGACAATGAAAACCAGTGGGCCAGTGAACTTTGCATCACCTGCACGATTTGGTAAACATGTGTTGGTCAGCAAGCCTTGTCGAGGGAGTGCGGGACAGATTCGTCCAGAATTGCATAATGTGTTCAAGTAAGGGGCCAGAGCTCCAGCAAGGGACTATCTAGAGTCCGTTTGGTTTGATGTCACTCGTGCAGGGCTTTCAAGTTCCATAAAATGAGAACCATTTAAATTGGGCGAAAACATCAGGAGTGGTAACGTTTATTTATTTATTTATTTATTTATTTGTATTTGTAGAGCGCGCAACAGCCCGTGGCCATCGGAGATGGTGTTTCAGTTTTTTATTTGCATTCTGGGAACTGTAAACCTTGATTTATGATAGATAAATAATAACAATAATAATTTGATTTTTAATATAGCGCTTTAACCTCAAGCGCTTTACATTCATGATTTCAAGTCCAAGAATACAAAGAAAAACGAGCGCGGAAATGTCGCCTCCTGAACGCACAGGGGCATGTTGGCATCTATTGTACAACACATACGAGAGGGAGAAATCTGACATGGAAGTCTCACGTTACATATGATTGTCCGGTACTCGTGCACGGAAGCTGGAAATAACACGATGCCACAGACACCATTAGACGCAATGTATTACAAGAAGCAGCGTGCACAGGGATATGCAACCTTCGGCTCTCCTGCGGTGTAAGTTGCAACTGCCACTAGCACTGGCCAGGAAAAGTCTACAGTGAGGCATTATGGTAGAGGTAGTCCAAAATATCAGAAGCAGCTAAGGTCGGATACCAAGCGGTCTGCAGCCTGGTGCTCTCGACTACAGCTCCCATGAACCCTCCCCATTAACTGCGCAGGCCAGAGGTGAAGGGGGGGAGGGCTTATCAAACACCTGCAGCGTTTCATTTCACGACCCCTTATTTAGATAACAGCGTGTACCCCCGAACGGGTTTTGAGCCTCGCGCAGACGCGTCTCGTCCTGGCCACCCAGTGCACTCTCCGAAGGTGCGAGGCGCACACCCTCATCCCCGGAGCCATCCAACATGAAGGCAATGGGCACGGGCGAGATCGAGGGGGTGCGTTTCACTGTTGCCTTCATTCGTGCGATGCACCCCGGGTTAGGAGGGCACTGCCCATGCCCGCTCGTCTTTTTCATCAGCTCATTGGTGCGCAATGGGTTCACCAAATCATGATGGGGCGGGGAGGCGCAGTGCGCACGCCTGCTCTGTACCCACTTCTCCCGAGCTGCACGGCGCACACGTGCACGGTTCACAGCCACGGCTCCTCGGTCGTCCACTTCCTCAAAGCGTTAGCTTTGTATAATCAACCCCACGCTCCCTCCAGATTCAAGGCGAGGGCGGCATTTCTCGAAAAGCACGGATTATGTGGACGGCAGCATTACCGAAACGGGCGGTGGTGGGAAAAAGAGAGCGAAAAGAGCGGGACGTAAACAGCAAGCAGGTCAATGATTTGGACTATTGATACTCTTAAAGTGCACGAGTCCTGCAACATGAGCAACCACCCCGTACCCCCCCCACCCCACACACACGCACGCACACACCTCCCCCACCACCTCGCACAGGCTGTAGGCACGGCACGCATCCAGCTGGGGGTGAACCGCGACGCCGGTAGCCGGGCGCAGGCCGCTGTGGATATTGGACTCACTTCTTTACTTTGTGTAGTTATATATGCATTTATGTATCGTTGGATCGGAACAGCGTTCTCTGCGCTCGGCGCACTCATGGAACACATTAAGGGCGCCGCGCGCCAGGCGCGGACGTACAGACCTCTGAAACTTCCGTTGCCTCGATGTGCAGTAATTCGATTTACTGCACTTCCTCGTAGGACTTGGCAGCATGCTTCCATATTATGGAATCACGTGTCTGTCCTAATGTACTGCAGGTTATTGCATGAGGGGGAAGGCCTAGCCATACCCGTGGTTTGGCCCATCCATGTCCCAGAGCCAGTGAGGGCACATGGTGGCAGAGCGCGGGCGGGCACACACCCTCTCTTGCATAGAGTGCGGCGATACATTGCCATCACTGAACCTTTCCCCAGTGGTAAGCCACACTGCCCGCTTTAGCCTACAGCACACGTGCCAGGTTTTGCGGCATGCCGTAAAACGACGCAAATGAATCATGCGCAAAACGCACTATAGCGCTTCAATAAGTGCGTGCGAATAGTCCAATTTCTGAAATGAAAAAAAAAAGTAAAATAGACTGATCATTACATGATTTTACTGGCCTACAAAGTACAGGTTCTGAAATTGAAAAAAAACAAATTAAAATTAAAATAGACTGGCCATTAAATGATTTTACTGGATGAAAAAGTACAGGTTCAGGCGTCTGTTTTAAATGTACATCAATAACACGTGTTGTTGTGCAACACAATTTGATGGCGCCCCGAGGGGATGCAATTCTTCAAAAATGAAGACAGAGCAATTACTCCAAATGCACTTGGGCGTGTACTCCTGTGTTTGTTTTTACGCATTTGCCCTTCGTCGGGCTAATGTCTGTGTGTGCACTCCAAGCACTGTGTTGATGGATTCTGGGGCCACATGCACGCGCCCCGTCCAAGCACTGGCCTAGGCTCTCTACTACTCGACTGGAGGTGTGTTTTAAGGGATCTATAGAGAGTGGCCCCATTCATGGAACTTTTAGCGCAGTGAAAAGTCTCTTGCACTGCCAACAAACACCCCGAGTCACAGAGTGGTGCAAAGACAGTTTGCACACGTGGCAAGTCACTTACCACCTCTCTAAAAGGTCCATGAATTGGGCCCTTTATATTTAAGTGTGTGTACGCACTCGCCTCAACATTGGACATTAATAGAAAAGGAACACCAGTAGACAGTGCAGTGAGTGTGTGTCCGTGTGTGTCCGTGTGCACGCCTCTTCAGTGCACATAAATAGAAAATGAACACATGTAGACAATGCAGTGAGTGTGTGTGTGCACGCCTCTTCAGTGCACATCAATAGAAAATGAACACATGCAGACAATGCAGTGAGTGTGTGTGTGTGTGTGTGTGTGCGTGTGTGTCTGTGTGCACGCCTCTTCAGTGCACATAAATAGAAAATGAACACATGTAGACAATGCAGTGAGTGTGTGTGTGCACGCCTCTTCAGTGCACATCAATAGAAAATGAACACATGCAGACAATGCAGTGAGTGTGTGTGTGTGTGTGTGTGTGTGCGTGTGTGTCTGTGTGCACGCCTCTTCAGTGCACATAAATAGAAAATGAACACATGTAGACAATGCAGTGAGTGTGTGTGTGCATGCCTCTTCAGTGCACATCAATAGAAAATGAACACATGCAGACAATGCAGTGAGTGTGTGTGTGTGCGTGTGTGTCTGTGTGCACGCCTCTTCAGTGCACATAAATAGAAAATGAAAACATGTAGACAATGCAGTGAGTGTGTGTGTGCACGCCTCTTCAGTGCACATCAATAGAAAATGAACACATGCAGACAATGCAGTGAGTGTGTGTGTGTGTGTGTGCGTGTGTGTCTGTGTGCACGCCTCTTCAGTGCACATAAATAGAAAATGAACACATGTAGACAATGCAGTGAGTGTGTGTGTGTGCACGCCTCTTCAGTGCACATCAATAGAAATGAACACATGCAGACAATGCAGTGAGTGTGTATGTGTGTGTGTGTGCGTGTGTGTCTGTGTGCACGCCTCTTCAGTGCACATCAATAGACAATGAACGCATGTAGACAATGCAGTGAGTGTGTGTGTGTGCGTGTGTGCGCCTCTTCAGTGCACATCAATAGAAAATGAACACATGTAGACAATGCAGTTTGTGTGTGTGTGTACGCCTCTTCAGTGCACATCAATAGAAAATGAACGCATGTAGACATTGCAATGTCAGCAACAGATGCGCATTGTTTTCTGGCGTATACATCAGTTGTGTTGAACACATTATAGTTATTTGGCGCTGTTTTCGCTCAACAATATAATGAATTGGGTTTCTTTTTTGTTAGCCACACACGCACACAAACACACACACACACACGAGATGAATAACAGAATAGAATATGCATGGATAAATGGTATTATGAATCTATTCTGGGAGACGTGGAAAGTTGGAGAGTCCGCGGACCAATGCGACTCACACTTCTGCGCAGACGTTGTATATATTTGCAGCATACTGGAGCAACATGGGTGCATTTATTTCATGAATTCTGTAGTGAATACAAGTCAAGACAGATGTTCGAAGGCATACGTGGGAATGTGCGCATATACACGTGCACGTGTAACATCTGATTGAGTGGGCCTGGTCAAAAAACTTGGCTGTTATCCTTTTATACATAAAATAATTTGGGAGGGTTATTCTTTTTTTTTTTTTTTTTTTTTTTAGAAAACGTGACGAGGACCCCGCACAACGAAGGGGGGTGGGTACATACAAAGGGTGCCAGTATCGCGAATAGTGTTAATTTCGGAAAGTAACACCATTATTAAAACAAGGGGCCTGATTTAAAAAAAAAAGTTTATGTAAATCACGGTGTTTCCAATGCACGGTTTACACCCACCTTCCCATACAGAGGAATTCATGTTTCCAATAAACCTTCTTTGGCGCATGCGTCCTTGTGCACATGATGATCTGGGACTCCTTTTCTAATAGGAACTTTGGGGATTAAACTATTTAAAAAAAAAAAAAACCTTTACGGTGGCAGGCGATATGAGAGCGGCCATCTAATTTAGGAGAATCTATTCGTCCACAAATCCAGAGAATGTGTTACCCACTGATTCAACAGTTCAACACACATGGGCGTTCCTGCAAAATTCCAGTGAAGTGGTACAAGCGCCATTTCGCAGGTTAGACTTCCGGGGGGCCGTTTCCGTTTAGGCCTTCTAATTGTATACAAAGTAACCCGCGTGGCCACTCTGTCGCTCGAGGCGCATGGACTTAGTTAGTAGTACTTATGTAATATATTTATATATGTGCGATATATATGATCCTTGACACGCACCGTTAAAAGGTGCGCAAAATGCACCATTGCCAACGTTCCCTATGTTGGTGGAACGCGCCCGGATCCTGACTACACGTTTTTGATGGGACTAAAAACAAACCGTTTCAAAATCAGGCCCCCTATGATTGCGATTTCCCAATTATTCTGTTTTCACCTCCCCGCATTTCGCTTTTTTGTGTGGCTATGACATTCTTAGAGTTATTAAAGTATGCAAGCTTGGACCAGCCAGTGTTCGTTATATGACCAGGTTTTTCCTCCTCTGCTCCGCAGTTCCGGTTCCGTCCAAGTCGGTGACGTCGCTGATGATGAATAAAGACGGCTTCCTGGGCGGCATGTCGGTGAACGCCGGAGAGGTGTTCTGCTCCGTGCCCGGCCGCCTCTCCCTGCTCAGCTCCACCTCCAAGTACAAAGTGACAGTGGGGGAGGTGCAGAGGCGGCTCTCCCCCCCTGAGTGCCTGAACGCATCCCTCCTCGGCGGAGTTCTCCGGAGGTAAGACGGCCACACCTGCATGCGGAAGATGGAGGGGGGAGTGGACGGGAGTTGCAGGAAAACAGGGAGATGGGAAGTAAATCAGAAAGGGATATATTGCAATTGGGCCATACATATTCAGAAACTTGTCAAACACTGCTCCCCCAGAGGTCAACCTTCTCCACCTTTCCAATAGCAGTTCTGAGGTCCCCACACTTCAAATTAAGTTCTAAGGCCGGAAGAGCGCTGGTCCTGGCTTTGCATTAAGACACGTCACGAGAGGCTGCAGAAGCAGCAGCGAGTGGGTGACTGGCAGTGGTGTCCGTGTGTTACAAGGTCAGCTGGTGACATATTAGAAATTCAGGTGGTGGAAAAAGCTACAAAGTGTGTGCACCAATGACTACAAGTTCTGTAAGAGCATCTTCTTTCGCTGTGTTTCTTTCACTCTTGATGGTACATTTTAAACCCAGATTTTATTTTTTTATGTTCACATAACTTTCCATGTAGGTAATAGAAGGCTTCCATTCCGTACGGGGAAGTAAAGCTATAAGAAAACTCTATATGCTCAGCATGTTACTATTTCAATATATATGTTGTCGATTTGGTTTATTATGTGATCTGTTTAGGTTTCGACTTGTCTCTTAAAAACGAGGCATTACTTTACTTTAGCACTGCCTTTTTTTTACACCTTATAAGAGTCTCTTTCTTAACGGCTATGACTCCACCGATACCACCACCTGCCATTACGTAGCCGGTAAGATAGCTCAGCGGGTTAAGCGCTCGCTGCTGCCATCTGAGCATGATCTGCAGGTCGCAGGTTCGAATCCTGGCAAGGCCACCTCAGCCTTTCACCCTTCCGAGGTTGATAAATGAGTACCAATTTCGGTTGGGTGATATTGTATGTAAATATGTGCTCTGTAAAGCGCCTTGGATTACAGCACTATATAAATAACACATCATTATCATTATGTCCCTCCCATGCGGTGAAATCCCAGAGTATTTGTTTTCCATTCAGACATACTGGTGGGAAGAAGGGAGAGTGGGGAGGTTTGGGGGCAGAAGGAGGAAGACATAGAGGAAAGGGGTGGACAGGGAGGAGAAGCATTAGGAAGGATAGGGGGCATGGACATGTGAGTTTGCTCTACAGATAAGTCTGGAACTTGAAAACATGAGCACAACGTAAATCACTTTATCGACATCCACCCCTCTCCTGCCCCCCCCCCCACCTCATGTCCTCTGAAGTGGAGTCCTTCTGACTTTGGTAGTAAGCAGAAAACACAAAAAACACCACAGCAAGACGGGCTGAAACATTTTTTTAAAAAAAATTCTTACTAGTTCTTTTATAATACATTTCTGTAACGGGGGTAGTTACAGGGCAATTTGGCTACTGTACTGGTAGCGAGTGGACAGTCTCTGCCCATCCCTGCCAGTCATCTTTAAACTCCCTACCACTTTGAAGCCCCTACCGGGGCAGGGGGAGGGGAAATATTCTTTCCAGATTAGAATGATTTCTACTGGATCCAGACGCAGTATATGGGGGTTTGAACATTAGGACATACTTGAGGTGTTTCCCAAAGTTTCGTGACAGGCGGTAAAAGGGCCACTAACTGGATCCAGTAGAAACTCAGTGTGACAAACTGATCTAATGCTTTATTGGTAACAAGTATTGGCACAGCTAAAAAGACCTAACACCGATTCCTCCCTTATTCCAGGGCCGGTCTTTCATGGTGGTATTTTTCACTTTCAGAGCGAAGTCGAAAAACGGTGGTCGGTCGCTACGGGAGAGGCTGGAGAAGATCGGGCTGAACCTGCCGGCGGGTCGGCGCAAGGCCGCCAATGTCACCCTTCTTACCTCCTTGGTGGAAGGTAAGGGCGCTGGGGGCAGAGGACTCCACCCACGGTATCATCACCACCTCCTGCGGGTGTTCACTGAAGGAGATTGCAGTGTGGCCACTGCTGATGCTGCACCGTGCCAAGTGGGAGGGGATTTGGGGGCGGGGGTTGGTTTTGTTGATCCTGGCTAAGCAAGGGGGGCTGAGGATTATGCACTTGGCCAAGCAGGGAAGGGAACTCCTGATGCGGCACCTGGCTAAGCAGGGGAGGGTACACGTGATGCTGCATCTGGCCAAGCAGGGAGGACTAGTGGTGCTGCACCTGTCCAAGCAGGGGAAGATAGTGGCTATGCTGCAGGTGGTCAAATGGGTGGGGGCTAGTGATGCTACTAAGGTGGCCCCAAAATTCTCAGATAGACTAAGAGGCATCAGAGTCAATCCAAACCAGACACAATGATGGAGTAGACAAAGTGCACAGCAAAAACCCACCTTTATTCACATCGAAACAAATCCGCGACAACATACAAGCATTCAAGTCTTGCTGCTCTCAACATATCCAAAGACAATTGCTTAAGTGCTACAAACTCATCATCCCCAATGTCATAACATAATATCTTTTTACAAAACCTACGAGGATAGGTTAGCGGATTTTGCTACATATGCATTCCATAAGGCTTAAACATTTTATTGGGTTAGAAATATCTGATGGTTCCACCTGGAACCACCCCTTTATTTATCAAGGTTAATCTACATCATCTTCAGGACAAGGGTTTGGTTGGAATACTACTTGATGCTCGGCATAACTCCAAGAATGTTGCTAGGTTGGCACATTGCTAACCAACCTTGGACACTTATGAGCCAGACATAGATTAGGGGGAGAGGGCGCCCACGGACCATTCTTCCTTCAGTTAAAAGTTACCATCCCTCGTTCTCAGGCTATGAGACCGAGCAATCCCTTTGTACTTGGCCTTGTGCCTATATGTGCATTTAGAGAGTAGAACAGGTGTCCTATCTTTATTTACTTCTACTTCTAATGAATGGCCAGTGTTCTCCAATTATGGGTCACATGCTATGGGACCATATTTGGAATAGATTGACCTCCTATTTATTGAGGTTTTAGCTAATATTAATGTGTCAGGTTTTCTGTTGCCATTGGGGACGTTCTTTAGTTATTCTTCATGAAGTCTTTTGTCTTACTGTTGTACTGCACCTGGCCATCAAAAGGTTGTTTGTGCCCTTCTGAAACTGAATCTGTGAGTTTACTACTTGCTTCTTGGGAATTGCTGTCTTGTGTCTTTGTTCTGCCGTTCAATCTTCCCTTATTTCACTCTAAACTTGGCACTAGTTGCCAGCTACTGCCTCAGCTCTGCACGGATATGTATTTCTGTGGCTTCAGCCTTTTGAGTTTTCTCGGGGCGTTGAAGCCTGTGCTCATTCAGAGACATGCTACGGCTTCCGTTTTTAATAAGGCAGCTGCCCCACTGCACACTTGCTCCTGTTTAAGCAAGCAATATTTGTGTGCCGTTCATGCTGCATTCAATGTATACATTGGTCATGCTAGTGTTCTTCATGCCTGTGGATGCTATGTCAATTTTATTCATGTCCAAATGCATATATTAGCTATTGTATATGTTCTTCCTGTGGAGTGCATGTTTGCTTTGTGTCTAATGCATGCTCCTTTACAATCACAATGTTAGTAGCAATGGTTTTGCCATCTTCAGCACATGCTGTCCCGATGCCCTGCTGTACCTGTGTTGGATGAGTGTGGATGGCTGTCTCAATGAGTAGCATCTCTAAACTGTGTGCTATTGGTGCAGGGGAGGGGCAGGAGCTATGAATGGCATATTGTTCTTCCTCACTGCACCTGTCCAGGCACATAGATAGGGTAGCCAGGGATTTCAATGGTAGGGCCGAGCCTAGGGGTCAGGCCTTGACCCTAGGAGCCCACCACGGCCGAGCCCAGGAAATCCCCATCCCTCCCCATCCCAAAAACAAATAAACGTGCCCCTGGTGAGCCACCATCGGGGCTGCATTAATTTGTTTCCTATTTTGCGCAGTTCTTTCCATATTGGCAGCGCTGCGGGCAAAATGGAAAGAAATGCAGAAAAAGGAATAAAAAAATAAACACGGCCCTGGTGCCTTGTCGGCACCCGAGCTGCCAGCTGGGCCAGATATTTTTTTTTTCAAATTTGGGCATTTCTTTCCACTTTGCCCACGCAGCGCCGGCAAAATGGAAAGAAATGCCCATAAAGAAAGATAGAGCGGGGAATGGGGCCTACTTGAATCCATAGCTGGTGGCCTGCTCACGCCTGTCTCCTTCACCGAATGACTCCTTGTTCTGCCCCCAGCCAATCGTGTTGTCTGGGGGCGGGACAGGAAGTCATGGATCAGAGGGTGGTGTGTGGGTGGGCCTGCAGCACAGACTATGCTTTTTTTAATTTTTTTTTTATTTGTCAATCTGGATACTAGCAGCCATAGTGGGGCCTGTGGCAGGCCTGTGGTGTATGGGGGTACCGGAACGAGAGTCGGGCTGGAGCCACCAGTTGACCACAGGGCTCGCCAGGCTCATGCATACGGGCACTGTTGGTGATGAACCTGGCTAAGCAAGATGGACTAGTGATGCTGCATCTGATCAAGCAGCCAAGGGCTGGTGGTGCTGCACCTGGTGGTGACTGGTGGTGCTGCACCTGGCCAAGCAGGGAGGGACTGGTGGTGCTGCACCTGGCCAAGCAGGGAGGGGCTGGTGGTGCTGCACCTGGCCAAGCAGGGAGGGCTGGTGGTGCTGCACCTGGCCAAGCAGGGAGGGCTGGTGGTGCTGCACCTGGCCAAGCAGGGAGGGACTGGTGGTGCTGCACCTGGTGGTGACTGGTGGTGCTGCACCTGGCCAAGCAGGGAGGGACTGGTGGTGCTGCACCTGGCCAAGCAGGGAGGGCTGGTGGTGCTGCACCTGGCCAAGCAGGGAGGGACTGGTGGTGCTGCACCTGGTGGTGACTGGTGGTGCTGCACCTGGCCAAGCAGGGAGGGACTGGTGGTGCTGCACCTGGCCAAGCAGGGAGGGCTGGTGGTGCTGCAGCTGCCAAAGCAGGGACTACTGCTGGGTGGCATGTGTGTGTGTGTGTGAGGGAGCCAGTCAATTGTCCTTTACATACTGGGCCTTGTAGGCTCGTAATTATAATGCAGCACGAGCAACTACACACTCCCGAATAGAGTGCGCTTTAGGCTAAGACTATGATGTGGTCTCAGTGGGCAACTCTGCTCACGGCGCGTCTTCGATGATATAGTGTTGTTCCCTAGTTACCGTGCTATTTTAGCAATTGGTGTAGATGTGAGGTGATGCAGATCAATATGTACGCATGCTTTCGCGCCTTGAAACACTCGTGTATAGGCGCGTTACAAATGCCATATCATATCATATCATATCTTTCATGTTTTTTTTATCCTTTCCATTTTTCTTATTTAATTTAATTTTCGCTGGTGATATGTGTTTGCGCATGCCTTAAGCAGCCATGCACGGGCTGCCGCGTTTACACGTCTACACATACACAGACAACGAGTCACATCCTTGAGTAAATCAAACGTGAAAACCAATCAGCCCCTCCAATACCTAAACGCCACACAGCCCATAGCGAGTTTATCAAACCCTGCGCGTGTGCGCGTGCAGAACCCGCAAAAGAAATAAACGTACTATCGCACCTAATTACAACAAAGCGGGTGCCATTATATTGTAAAGGGCGAAATGGGGTGCTAGATTGCTTACCAGTGGCTGCTGCGACCAACATTCACAGCGAGCTCGGGGCGAAGACATCTGTCCCGATGTTATACCCCCCCTCCCCGCCCCCACCGGACGTTCCAGTGAAGGGGGGCTAGCCAGGGGCCCACCAGCTTCTTCGGTGCCCCCCCCACCCCCCCCGGGCCCTACAAATCACGGAGAGTTCGAAGTTCAAACACGTGCAGGGCCCTCAAGTTTCCCGTGGCCATGATTGAGAAGGCACCCCGGTCCTGTTGTGTTCGCTTTGGGCTCTGGAACTTGCGGCTCTTTTCTAATTCTTAGGAAAACTAAAAGCCCCAGAATTCCGAGGAAAAAACAGGACTGGGAGGGCTTCTCGCGTATGGCTACTGCACATTGGTGAGCCCCGCAAACGTGTACGCTTAAATTCAATTGGGAAGCTCGCATCCTTGTGTAAGCGCGACGATGCCTTATTTATGTAAGAACACTTGCGGATGATTTGTTTTAATGCGCAATAATAGCTGTCCTTTTTCATCATTTTGAAAGGGGCAGGGTGAAGTTTAAGGAGTCTTGCTGTGGGTGGCTGAGTGAAAGCAGGGCGGGCATGCGTGCAAGAGCTGTGAGGCTGTTCTGCGGCAGGGGCTGGGGAGGTGTGCGTCTCCCCGCACCGCCACCTTTGTCTCAATGCAGCGCCACGGGTTTCGAATGAACGTTTAATGTTCCTCTTCACAGCCAGTAACTGACCCCTCTCGTGGACCCCGCGGGGAGGGTCGCTTCCAGCCTCTGTTGTCAGACAACAAAGAGCGGCGTCGGGCTTTGTGCCCGTCTGTCTGGAGGCCGAGGACACCTGCCCATTCCTCCCGCGGCCATCTCCGCGCAGCTGCAGGCGCAGGCACCGCGCAACGACCCGGTCTCGCATTTATCGGATTCCCATTTTAAGAGTAGCTCCGGGCCGATGGAAATTCCAAGCCCTGAATGGTGCAAATCAACCCCCGGACTCGGTCCACAGGCGCCGCCTCCATGCCACCTTCTGGAGCTCGCTCTCTGGCCGCTCTATCCAACCCAGAGCTTAACTCTTCAGACTGCGGCCACATTTGCACGGTATCATCACCCTAGTGCAAAAACACTGGGGCGATATTAGAGCACCTTTGCACCAGGACAAGTGCTTATTTACATGGTGTTAGTACCAGGGCTCATTTTGTCCTGTTGCACAAATGCATCAAAAGTATATATCTAGTTTGCTCTAATACAATGTTTGCCCCCGTGCTAACACCAGGAAAAATGGCACTTGCCATGGTGCAAAGGTTTTCTAGTATGGCCCCCAATGTTTTGTACATTTGTAAGCTGTCCTGGGAGGATAGCTTAACGGCAACGTGCGCGCCTTGGAAGCAAGACGACACGAAGCAACACAGGTTCGATCCCCGGGTCCACGCTTAGAAACCTCTGGGTGTTTAAGTGCATTATAAATACGCAACTAAGACAACAACAAAAAAAAAAAAACAGTTATGCAACTGAAAAAAACAAACAATTCCTGTAACAGCGTCATTGTGCTTGCACTAGTGCAAAGTTTCTGTAATATGGCCTCAGAAGCTCCCCTACATAGTGCCTTATTTGGGCTGTGACACATACTACCGGGGGATCTCTCAACCGTGCACTGGTCACAGAGGTACATTCGGAAATGTGTCTTATGGCTTTAATGGATGCACCTGTGCATTTACCACTTAGCTGGGCCCATGGGTCCACAATGAACCCAACACACATTTCATTGGGGTCCCGATAACGGAGCCAACTCCCCCAATAGGGTTCCTCTCTCCATTGTCTGCAATGGGTCCACTACCCCGAACCCTCTGGTTTCACCTCCTTAATTCCCCCTCCCATTATTGCATTCAGTGATTCCAGTATTATTGTCCATTTGAGGGCGCTTGGATCAGACTAAACTTCCGCCTCTTTTGCGACTCTGACCGCAAGATGCGTACGCAGGGTTCTACGTACTTTCATCGAAGTAAAGTACTACTGTGCTACCAGTTAGGGTGACCAGCTTTTTCAAATAAAAAGCCGGGACACGCCATAAACATAAAGGTAGGACTATGCCTGCTGGCTCAAGCCCTCACCCACACACATCCCCCCTCCCTTCCGACCCCCCTCCCCAATGATCCGTTGTTAAATAATTTACACATGCAACACTTATCCTGGATTTAAACAGTGCAGCTTTAGTCGTCACTAATAACATTGAACACAATTAGCTTTTGCTCAGATTGCTATTACAGGGTTTACTGAGTATCAGTGTCAGGGAATTCTCTGTGGCACAATTAGTCAATGCCCGTTGTTAGTAAGTGAACAGTTAGATGTTCTAGTCCACCCTCAGATGGAAGAAGAAATGACATACATTTAATAAACGTAACGTTATTTGTTTTGTAACTCTGATAAGTAATGGAAACGTCTGGGGCAGTCGGTGCACAGCAAAGACACTGGGCCTGATTCATGGAATTGTTTGCCCTCTGCAAAGTGACTTTGCACTGCCAACTTTGCACTGCAAAAAGACACTTTGCACAGTTCCATGAATCAGGGTTGGTGTCGGCAGTGCAAAGTCACTTTTCAGCCGTGCAAAACTTTCTACGAATCAGGCCCTATATCTATACAGCGGTTTCTAATAAGCCTTTAATTGGACGACACTTTGGCAACATGTTCCCTTGGTGTGACTGGTGTTCACCTCCCATTGAGGATCGTCCCCATATCTGAAAGTCGCTCCCAATTCCTGTCCTTGGTGAGGTGACTAAACACAGGCCACACAGTATCGCTTCTCGATCCGTAAATCATATTCTGTGACTTCATCGGTTTGTGAGCCACCCCCATCGTCGTTGTCATCCCCACCGGGGAACCGGACCACAGTCTTATTTTCTGCTTCTTTTCTTCCCCAGGTGAAGCTGTTCACTTAGCGCGAGATTTCGGATACATTTGCGAAACGGAATTCCCAGCCAAGGCGGTGTCCGAATATCTGAACCGACAGCACACGGACCCCTCCGACCTCCACTCCAGAAAGAACATGCTCCTCGCCACAAAGTGAGTCTCCTGCCCACGTGTCCTTCAAAACGGCCTCCGTCCATGTGCGCATGTGCTGTGATGTGATCTTGATAACATTGCTACTAGAAACAGCTGGTGATGCTTAAGGCTGCAATGATTATATACAGAACGTATGAAGCAAATACAATTACATGAGATGCCCCACCCCCATGTGAATAATGGCAAAACTCTCAGTCTGCGCATTCCTGCCGTGAAAACATGATTGCATTGTGGCTCGCATCACACAGTGGACACATCTCGTAGTGGAGTTTTTAATGGTGAGGGAACCCGCCTATCCTCATTTGTCTTCCTCCCCGATACTTCCTCATCCTGCTTATCCAGTTTTTTTGTGCTTTGTAACGATGACCTCCGAAGAATTGACACAGTCATAGTGTGCATTGGTAAAAGTGCACCTCTGCAAAGACTTCCAGCTTGACTGGGCATTTTGAAATGTTCTGTCTTGGACTTCAGACAGTACATCTCTCACTCCGCCTCTCGTGTTGGGCGACTGAGTAGTTGTGCGCCAAGTTGCTCTGGCATTACACCACAGACACACAGACAGTCCCATATAGATCCACACACCAAAACAACACCAAACTCATACTAGCTAGAAGCAAGCTCAACAGTGGCCTTTTTTTTTTCCAAACTGAAGCTAACAACTGCATATCAAAGCTCTCTGGCGCTTTCCTCTCCATCCCACTAACTAACCTCCCCCAACCCTCCTTCCTTTTCAGATCCACCAGAGCACCTTCAGACCATGAAAATGGCACTGTGCGCAGCATTAAATCACAGGAACATAACATAACATTAGGCCCAGTGAACCACCATTGTAGGCTCTGTAGAGTCTACGCTAAGAAATACATTTTCAATATTCTCTTCCTCGCCAACAGACCGGGCAATATGTGTTTTTCAATGACTTCCTTATGAATATAGATGGGCCATCCTCGCCCAAATGTCATAGGCTCTCCTCATAAACTTCATGTTGTTTCGCCCAGAGAAGTCATCTGTGAAATGACCCTCACCTCGAGGCCATGCATTTATGGTTCTTTGAGGGTCTGACTCGCCACATCTTCCCTGGTTCTTTGAGGGTCTGACTCGCCGCATCTTCCCTGGCTCTTAGAGGGTCTGACTCGCCACATCTTCCCTGGCTCTTAGAGGGTCTGACTCGCCACATCTTCCTTGGTTCTTTGAGGGTCTGACTTGCCACATCTTCCCTGGTTCTTTGAGGGTCTGACTCGCCGCATCTTCCCTGGCTCTTAGAGGGTCTGACTCGCCACATCTTCCCTATACCAATTTTCCCCCTGAGTGCTCCATATGCACCTTTACTCTGCAAATTCTAGACTCTGTCACGTCTGACAGGTGGCTTGGCAGTCCCAGGCTACTTTTTTGGGATCGACAAGGGACACCTAAAATGTTACGTGAAAATAAACCCTCCAGACTTACAAGGCGTGCCAGAGCTTATCCCAGCTCCATCACACACACACATGCTTTGACTAATTCTAGTCCCACCTTCTGATGTTCTAGTACCGGCCATCACAGGAAAATACTCGTTGCCATGAAATGTTAGATTTCCCCTCTCTTTCTGATCAGCATTCCATGTGGTCCAGTGCCAAAGACTATACATGCACCCTCTACCTCCACGATTGCAAACCTTCTTCCTCAACCCCTCGTATCTTTGAAGTTGTTAGCGTGTTGGTGTGCCCTTGCCCTCAAATGTTTTCCTTCTTCCTTTCTGCCACACACCACAGTCTATTTTCCAAAGGCAGAAGAAAAATCCTCTGCTCTCCTGACAGTCCACGGCACGACAATGGTGCTTCGAACGGTACAAACGCATAGTAACATAACTTGATACCATAATGCACATATCTACGGTTTTGATGGATGAAGACCAGTGTACACACTTTTCCTAAAGAGTACACACCATTCTTGTTTTTATTTTCCAAATGTTATTTGACATGGCAACGACTTAGATTTTAGACCCAATAGTTAAAGGTGACATAAGAATGCCTTAAGGAGTGGCTCGTTTACTTCTGTTTCGTAATAACGGGATTTTGGGCTTGTGAAAAAGCGGGTAGAGTCCAGTAAGCCTTCCATTTCCCTTCCTGCCTCAGTCTGGCCCGTGCCGCCCACCTATCCCTTGTGCTTATTCTCCTCACTGCTACCATCATGTATAACCGTACTGGAAGAGCACATGGCATTTCCCTCCATGGAGTAACTCAAGACATATCCTATCGTTCTTTTAAGGACACTTACACCTTGACAGCACTTTCCCATTTCCCTCTACACTCGTGCATTACGCTTAGATAACTTGCCACGACGCCGCATGGATTTGGCACAGGGTTAATCTGTATTTAACCATTGTATTCATTGCAGACTGGTCGATGAATATGATCATGTGTATTACATTAAAACCCAATGAATTCAGGGCTGCCAGGTGCCCACACGTCTCCTCTTATGTACTTGATCAATATTTGGATCATGCATCAAAGTGTGGAAGGAAGCAGACGAGGCGTGTCTGAATCATTTGAAGATCACCTGCTTCATAGCTGCCCCAGCACAGCAACTGTACATCCTTTTCTACAGTTGGTAACGTTGAAAGAGTGATGCAGATGGGACCCTATACTTAACTGACAATCCTTTGTCTCATTCTCAGTTGAACGATGAGTCCCTGTGATGTGACATTCGGGAAAAGAATTGCACACATGCTTTGTACTCTGAGGTTTCTTTTTTGAACTAAAAACCAAATAACTGGATAAAGCAGTTGTACATTAATTTAATAGGTTTATAACTTTTGGTTTCATGGATTATTTAACTTTACCAGCTATACATTTCAAAAGCTTTAAAACATTGTCTCATTTGTTTATTGATCTAGCCTCGTTTCTCATTGCAAAAGTTTATCGCTTGGAACCCGACCAAATTCTTATTATATCCCTCTGAATATTAGGAGTTTATGGAACATTGGCTAATCCCTCTGAAAGTTAAGTCATTGTAAGGGTTTCCTGATCGGAATATGACCGAATTCTTATTATATCTCTCTGAATATTAGGAGTTTATGGAACATTGGCTAATCCCTCTGAAAGTTAAGTCATTGTAAGGGATACCTGATCGGAACATGACAGAATTCTTATTATATCCCTCTGAATGTTAGGAGTTCGCAGAACATTGGCTAATCCCAGAGCTACACAAACTGCTAGATCCCAGAGATGGATCAAGAGCAATGCTCCCTCAACATTCTCCACGTTGCCTGCACACTCGAGAGTCCCGCTGTGTGCTCCGCTGCTGGCACTGCCCCCATTTATCTCTGGCTGCTACAGGCATACACAACCCAGGACTCCATTATTTGCCTGCCGTACTCGTGCCTTCACCTGGGCCACCCCTGTCAGACGTGGTCCAGAAGAATTTTCATGGCCCCACGCTCACCGCTCCTTACCTCCACTGCGGGTCGCTGCTGACGTATGGAAACCGGGGCCGTGAATTAACTCCGCTCTCTGCAGCTTCTCGCGCCTTGCCCAGGCTGCACAAGCCAGATGTGTGCCAACATTCCCCAAGCCCCCAAGCCCCTTTCTCACCCACTGTCCTCACTTTGCCCACTACACTACCCTGCCATCTTCCTGCCACCCACCCAGGAACATTCCACTTTCCCCACACCCATAGTTCCCTATTTTTTTAAAATCACAAGTTTGGGATATAAAAGCTTCATAGACGATTCTTCGGGACGTACCTGGAGTTACGAGCCTGTGTGCCTCATTAAATGCCCTCACTGTGCTCAGGCCTTTCACTCGATCCTCAGGGTCCATAACTCCAGGTATGCCTCTCGGGCTACGTCAATACATTACAACTTTTCTTCAGCACTGGCTACACTTAAAGCGTTCTGGTGAGCCTTACATATTTAAAAAGGAAGGAGATAAAAATAAGTTAGGACATACTCAGGGCAGGATAGGAAGATTACAAAATGCAAACTCTAGTAGGGGAGATGTTGTGGCTGGTTATGTGTGGTGGAGAAGATATACATTTTGAGGCTTTAGTGGAAGGTGATGATGCAACTTGCATCACAGTTGTGGGGTCGGTGGGGGGTGGGGGGCATTCCAGGTTCTGGGTGCACACTGTATGAAGACTCGTTTTTGTGAGCAGGTTAGCTTGCAGAGTGTAGTGTGTAGGAGATTTTGATTGGCTTGTCTGTTTATGTGGGTGATGGGTGCACGTTTGTTCTGAACTTAGAATGAGGTTTTGTTGTGGATGTCCTCGTATGTGATACAGAGCTCATTGAAAGTGATTCCTTGGGTTATTGTTAGCCAGTGCAGCTGGATGAGCACGTTGGTGTTGTCTGAGTGCTTTTGGGTGTAGATTGAACCATGCTGGTGGGTTCTGCATGGCTTCCAGGGGGGCAAGGTTGTAGTTGGACAGTCCAATGAGGATAGAGTTTCATAGTCCAGCTTGAAGCAAAGTATTGCATTAACTGCCTTACATAAGCTATCAGGTTGAAGGATGTATCTTATCTAGCATTGGAGGTGTAGCTGGCCGTTGCATGCTTCGGTGACGGTGGCTATGTTGTGTGAAAAGGATAGTCGGGGGAGGGTGTCGATGGTGAAGCAGAGGGAATTGACTGGCATGGAGAGGGATACATGTGAGTTGTGTGTAGTGATATCTTTGATCTGTCAGGTTGCACCTGGGGATGAAGAGGTATTGTGTTGTATTTGAAGAGCATGAGGCAGTGGGTGGCCATCCAGGTGGTGATGATGCATTCAGAGTGTGGTGTTGTAAGGGAGAGAAGAATTTGAAGTATATTTGTGTGTCGTCTGCATATTGGTGACAGTGGATGTTGTGGTTGCTAAGAGTCTGTCGGAGGGTTTCTACACATGGGTTGGGGAGGTGAAGTGATAGGAAGGATCCTTGTGATACCCAGTATTTCACTGGGATGGGGTTGGGTCAATGGGGGGGGGTGTATCAGGTAATACTGCCCCCATACATAATGTCCCCATACATAATGTCACCAGGAAAAGCCATTGGCGACATTATATGGTGACATTATGTATGGAGACGGGTTGTGGGGATGTCCCTTTCTCCCATTTAAAAAAAAGAAATAACAAACTGGGGTCACGGGAGGGAAGGGAAAGCATTTTGGATGTAATAATGTCTCCGCAAAAAACATCGACTTTTTTGGCAGGCGGCATTTTTGCGGTGACATTATTACATGGAACCGGGAAGGGGGGGTTGCATGAAAACAAACCCATGGAATTTTCAAACATGGTGGTCATTGTACAATCAGTGGAGTTTAAAAACTAGTATAGCCAATTGATTGTTCAAAACACTACAATCCACGGCTACCAGCAGCAATGAGCATACCTTAGTCAATTCCTTGCAATGACCAAGGCAGATTTATATATTAGCAACGTCTTTATCATCATAAATACTATACACTTTGAAACGTGTTGTACATTGTTACAGCTTTATAGACCCCATCCTTGGGCAATAGTGGGTGTTATTGGCTAATCAACCTTGTTTAACACCTGTACTGAGCTCAGGCCTTAGACTCATTCTGCAGGGCCCATAAAGCCTTTTTTGCATCCCATGGACTAGGTCTGTAAAACCAAACTAAGGCCCACTCTATAGGCCATTACTAGATTATAAAGTCCCCAAACCAGCGATAAATGCTGTGTCTTTGCTTGGCCTGTAACCTGGGCTAAAAGGTTGTGAGCACCTGACTATGCCTTCGGCATGCATAATTATTGTTTTAAATGTTCACCTTAGTTGGTAGGATGCTCTTCGATAGTACACACCTAAAGTAAATGGTTATGACTGGAACAATATGGCAAAAACCCTGCACACTACCTAAGCAAGAAATGCACCCTCATTTCACATCCTTCACTATGGAGGAGGTTATTTTGCTCCAGTCAGCTGTGTGGTGTATTCTACATCATTAGACTTTCATAGAGTCTTAAAGTTACGCGTCCCACACACCTTCAGTTCCAGACTAGCTAAGTGAGAGATTCTTAGCACTTTTTGCCTTTCT